>NC_061115.1:12924565-12971212 GCF_002878395.1 Capsicum annuum
GGATGAAAAAGTACAATAACACATGTGAGTCATCATATAATTTGTCATTCACTTTCAGTTCATCAAGAATATCAATTCTCATAATGTAAATATCACTTAAATCGTTCGAAAGAATATCTTTCACTATTCCACTTTCAAATCACTTCACCATTCACCATAGACACAAGAAAACACACACACACTAGGAGATCCTATAACCGACATAAACCATGTGAGCTACATAGAGTCCAACGTACGACCCATGTTGGGGAGAGTCATCCTATCCTTGCCATCAGAGTAGGACTATCGATATCAAATCCACACAAACTAATGATCACTATATAAATCAGCCTCAGGCTCACTCCTATGGGGGCACGTAGTTCTAGGAAAGTAAGGTCACTTTATACCTCTCACTCAGTGCTAAAGATTTCTCTCAGACTTAGCTCAGATCATTTCAAAGACAATCCACAACAAAATAATTTCAGTAATATATAAATATACATCGGAAGCCATCATGCTTCCCATCTATAAAAATCAACCAGGTTGTGGATTTCATTTAGACTCGAGTTCAAAAAACCTCCATTATATCATTCAAAATATCTCAAATATTTAACATCAACATGCTTATAACACACACTTTCTAAAAAAAACACAATTTCCAATAGGAATTCACGACCCAAATATCAAAATCATGATAAATATCATTCAAGATTCATGCTTTATATCTCCACACATGTAAATTCATCTTTCAAAATCATAAACATCAAGATTTCATAATAATCATCATAAGATATGAGTTCATGCTTTAAATTCATAAAAATCAAATAAAAATCATGCCTTTGTAAATAAAATTACTTTTGGGAACAAGAACGAAAGAGAGTTCTTGTTGAAAAACTCCACATACCTTGAATGATGAACTTTAGATCGATACTCATTTTTGAGATGTTAATCGTGCCTTTGAATGATGGTTCTTGGAGTTCTTTAACTAGGAACTTGGAATCTTGAATAAATTTGCAGAATTAATGGTGAACTTTGGAGGTTCTTGAAGTTGGATGTAGGAGCTTAGGGTTTTCTTCTTGAGGGAGTTTGATGAAATATAACATATAATGCTTCTAATAGGCTTTAATATAGGGTTTGGACGGATTTTGGGTGAGGGAAAATGACCAAAACGCCCCTAAAATCAAATAATTCTCAAATTTGTCCTTTGGTTGACTATTTTGATAGTCTGAATTAGATTAACCATAATGTTTTACTCCGACATCCAAATTGCATGAAACCAATTTCATTAGAAAGAGGACTCTCATATCATTCCATCGATATATATATATATATATATTATATCACCCAGATCATTGTGTACGAGGATTTATTATCGTTTGAAGTTGACCCAAAAATTTGCTTTTGATAGGCTGAAGTAGATCGACCATAACCTTTTGCTCCGATAGACAAATTAGATGTAACCAATTTCATTGCAAAGAGGACTCACAGAGCTTTCTGTTGATATATATTATATCACCCAGATCATTATGTACAAGGATTTATAATCGTTTAAATTTGGAGCAAAAATATGCCAGGCGTCAGCACTTTTCCTGCACGTTTTACTGTTCACTACTATTCACGGTTCGATCGAAATGTTCATAACTCGTTGCTCGGGTGTCCGTTTTGGATGATCCACATATCGTTGGAAATCTTATTCGATACTCTATGTAATGGTGGGTCATAATTTAAGACATTCCGCACGGAAAATTTATAATTCATTCTAGAAGATAAAACCCAACACGTTTACACACAAAATTTCAACGAAAAATTTCCCGGGGTATTACAAAATACTACTCCCTTTAATCTGTATGCTCAGTCTTTAGAAAATAAACTTTAAAAGTCATAATGATTCATATTGAATGCTAACTGTGCACTTGTTTGTTTAAAAGCGATTCAAATTATAAGTGGATTCCATAACTTTATCTAAAGATTAAATGTTTATTCAGTGTTGATTATAAACATATCATGGGATGCTTAAAAGCATAATTCCTTGGATTATTAATATCAAAGCTAGGGCTTAATAACCCATATTTCAAATTCATGTCAAATAATTATAAAGTTCATGCTTGATAATGAAACTATTGACAATTCAATTCTAAATTTGGAAATCACTTTAATACGCATGAAAATACAAAAATAGACATGGAATTTAACATCTAAATCTCTCAAAATCTCATAATCTTCATATAGTAATAAGTGGGTATAAACCCTAAACTGAAATTCATATTATTTCATGTAAAAATCAATTTTAAAACTAATTTTGGGCACAAGGATGAAAGAAGAAAGAATTATCCTTGTTGAAAATCCCACATACCTTAATTGATGAACAAATGAAGAAACCTTGCTTTGAGTTCCTATTTGTGCTCTTGAAGATTGATTCTTGAATATCTTGAATTGGGAGTATTGAATTTTGGGTTATCTTGAAAAAAGAATGGTAGAATTTGGATTACTTGGAGTTTAAGATTTGAAGCTTTAGGGTTTCTTTGAGAGTAATTTGATGAAAAGTATGCATAAAGTGCTTAGAATAGGTTTAATTCCTTGATTTTTATGATTTGAGGGCTTGGGAAATGACTAGATTGCCCTTTGGAAAAATTTAACTCAGAACTAGAATCCCAATTTTGGGTCCCACCGCGATCGATGCTTAGCGCGTTGGCTTATTGGAAAAGACCGAGTGCCATTTTGGCCTCTAGTGCGATGCAACATGATCGCGATGTGTCACTGTAAAAGGACGAGTTCCATTTTGCACTCCACCATGATGCGATGTCTGACTCGTTGAGAATTTAGGTGTAATAAAGGCAAATTATGGTGAGCTACTGGAAAAGGGACAAACAAAAATTTGGGCTTCATTGCGACGCGGGATAATTGCGGTGCTTCTTTGGAAATCAGACAATTGTGATTCTGCACCTCTCCGCGATGAGGTACTATCGTGATTCTCTACTATTTTTCACTAAAAATGTCATAACTTCTACACCGAGTATCAAATTAATGCGAAATTGGTATCGTTGGAAAGATGATTCAATTATCTATAATTTGGTGGGTCTAGAGCTAGAAAATTCCACACGTATAAAGAGTTATTCAATTTTTAAAATAACCCTTGATACACTAGGAGGTAAACAGAGCTAGGAAAAGTACGGGGTATTATAATATCTCCCCTTTGGGAACATTCATCCTTGAATAAGCCTAGTTAAACTGAGGAACTGAGACTATACGTTGGCATGCACAACTGAAGTAAACTTCAAGATTAAATCTAGATCATACTGAGCGACTGAACTAATCTGCGAATGCATGAATTGATATAAGATAGTCACATAGCTGAAACTAAGACTGGAAAAGGACTGAATTAAGAAAGACTGTTACCTTTGGCTGAATCTGAGTTTGCGGTGAAGAGATAAGGGTACTTGGTTTGGATATCTGCTTCTGCTTCCTAAGTGGCTCCCTCAACGGACTGATTTTGCCAAAGAAATTTAACTAAAGGAACTTCTTTGTTCCATAGTCTATGAATCTGGCGATCAAGGATCTTAACTAGAATCTCTTCAAAAGAGAGGCTATCATGAATATCTGTGCTTTCCAAGGGTAAATCACCTGTTGGATCACCAATACACTTTCTAGGTAAAGACACATGGAACACCCAGTGAAAGGATGACGAGTCTGCAGGCAGCTCAAGCTCATATGTCACCTTTCCAACACGACTTAATATTCTGTAGGGGCTAACATAGTGGGGACTAAGCTTCTCCTTTTTGCCAAATCTTTTCACCCCCTTCATGGGTGAAACCTTCAAATAAACTAAGTCATCAACTTCAAACTCAAGAACTCTTCTCCTCATATCTGAATAAGTTTTCTGATGACTCTGCTCTATTTTCATCGTTTCTCGAATCAAATGGACTTTCTCCATAGCTTCTAACACCATATCTTGCCCTATAAATGCGGCCTCACCCACTTCAAACAAATCGATTGATGACCTACATCTCCTCCTATAAAGAGCCTCAAACGGGGACATATGAAGGCTAGCATGGTAACTATTATTGTAGGCAAACTCGACTAACGACAAATGCTCATCCCAACTATCCTTGAAATCAAGCACACAAGCCCTCAGCATATCTTCTAGAGTTTGAATGGTCCTCTCTGCCTGACTATCTATCTGAGGATGAAAAGCTAAACAAAAATGAACTTGGGTACTAAGACCTTTCTAAAAAGCTTTCCAAAAGTGAGAGGTTAACTGAGTACCCCTATTTGAAATAATAGATGAAGGAACTCTATGCAATCTAACCAACTCTCTAATATACAACTTAGCATAATCTTCAGCTGAGTAGGACATATGAACTGGTAAGAAATGGACTGATTTGGTCAACCTTCCTACAATAACACAAATCGAATCATGCTGATGACGCAAACGAGGTGGCCCGATTAAAAAAATCCATGTTCACCTGTTCCAACTTCCAAGTGGGAATACTGAACTTTTGCAGGATGCCACTAGGCCTTTTGTTCTCAATCTTAACTTGTTGATAAGTAGGACATTTGGATACAAACTCCATAATATCTTTCTTCATACCACTCCACCAATAGATTTCCTGCAAGTCTCGGTACATATTAGTAGCACCAGGGTGAATGGAGTAACTTGTGCCATGCACTTCAGCTATAATCCGCTGCCTCAAACCATCAATGCAAGGCACACGTAATCTAGTCTGGTATCTCAACACACCATCTCTCCCTTAGGAGAAAATCTTTACCTTTTGATCTATGACTGACTCTTTCAACTTAACTAGGATGGGATCCTGATCTTGTTTCTCCTTTAGTTTGGAAACCAAAAAAGATTCTGCACTACTCTTGACCCAAATATTACCCTCAGCCGAATCAACTAAACGAACAACCAATCTAGCCAATTGATGAACTTATCAAACTAGGTCCTTCTTATCGCTCTTTACATGAGCAACGCTACCCATAGAAAGGCTACTAAGGGCATCTGCCACAATATTGGCCTTGCCTGGATGATACAAAACACTCATGTCTTAATCATTCAACAATTCTAACCGCTTTCTCTGATGGAGATTTAACTTTCTCTACATAAACACATACTGCAGGCTTTTTTAGTCTGTAAACACATCAACATGCACCCTAAAAAGATAGTGCCTCCAGATTTTCAAAGCAAACACAATAGCATCTAATTCAAGATCATGAGTAGGATAGTTCTTTTTGTAAGTCTTAAGTTGTCTTGAGGCATAGGATATGACCTTACCTCTATGCATCAAAACACAACCCAAACCAACTCTAGAGGCATCATAATAAACAACGAATCCATCTACACCATTAGGTAATGCTAAGACTGGGGATGAAGTAAGTCGAGTCTTCAACTCCTAAAAACTCTTCTCACAAGAATTTAACCACTGAAACTTAACTTTCTTCTAAGTTAATTTGTCCATAGGAGATGGAATTGATGAAAACCCCTCAACAAACCATCTATAATAGCCAGCTAGACCCAAGAAACTTATGATGTCTGATGGAGAAATAGGTTTAGTCCAGTTTCTCACTACTTTAGTCTTTAGGGGATCAACTCTAATGCCATCACCGAAAATAATATGACCAAGGAAAGCTACTGAACTTGGCCAAAGTTCACACTTGTTGAATTTGGTGAACAATTGGTGATCTCTAAGAGTTTACAATATAATTCTAAGATGGTATACATGATCATCCTGACCACAGGAATAGACAAGGATATCATCGATAAAGACTATGACAAATATGTCTAGGTACTGTTTGAACTCTTCGTTCATCAAGTACATAAAGGCTGTTGGGGCATTTGTAAGCCCAAAAGACATGACTAGGAATTCAAAATGACCATAATGAGTTCTGAAAGTTGTCTTTAGGATATCATATTCACTTACTCTAAGCTGATGACAGCCAAATCTACTATCAATTTTGGAGAAATAACTTGCACCATAGAGTTGATCAAATAAGTCATCAATTCTAGAGAGAGGATATCTATTTTTAACTGTGACTTATTCACCTGATGATAGTCAATGGACATTTGCAGAGAACCATCTTTCTTATGCATGAATAGAATAAAATCACCCCATAGAGAAACATTGGGCCTTATGAAACCCTTATCTAAGAGGTCTTTGAGTTGTTCTTTCAACTCTTTAAGATCGGCAGGAGCCATACAATATAGAGGAATGGATATGGGTTGAGTATAAGGAAGAAGATCAATTTCAAATTCTATTTCCCTATCAGGAGGTACCCCTGGAAATTCTTCTGGAAAAACTTTTGGAAACTCATTTAGTACACGGACTGACTGAATGGTTGGAGTCTCAGACTTAGCATCTTAGACTCAAACTAAATGATAGATACACCTCTTTGATATCAACATTTTGGCCTTAAGAAAGGATATGAAATGACTTTTAGGATATACTGAATTACCTCCCTATTCAAAGACTGGCTCATCAGGAAACTAAAACATTACCACTCGGGTGAGACAATCTATGGATGCATAACAAGAATAAATCCAATCCATACCAAGAATAAGGTTAAAGTCAACCATGTTAATTTCTATCAAATTTGCTAACATGATCTTATGAAGGACAGTGATAGGACACTTTCTATAGATCTGTTTGGCAATAACTAACTCTCCTACTGGGGTAGAAATGGAGAAGGTCTTAGAAAGATTTTCAAGATCTATTCCAAAATTTATAGCAACCAACAGAGTCACATACGAGAAATTTTACCCAGGGTCTAACAGCACATAAACATCAAAATAAAAGACACAAAGCATACCAGTAACAACATCTGGTGAACTCTCTTTCTCCTGGCGGGATGGTAAAGCATAGAACTGATTTTGGTGATGACTGCCATTGGTACTAGATGATGCTTCCTGAGGAGGGGCTAGGAAACTTATGGGAGCTAGTGTAATAGTAGCCTGAGTCTAGGGACGAATATCCCTATTTCCTTGCTTAGAATATGGGAGCTCTTTGATTCTATGACCTAGCATACCATATCTAAAATATCCTTTCTACCCCAACAAACACTTACTAAGATGATTCTTACCTCATCTAGAACATACAGGATAACTAGGCCTTCCACCCATACTATTCTGAGACTTAGACATAGAAGTCCCACCCCACTATTTCTGTTTGATTTTGGGTATGGGAGAATTGGCTAAAGATGGCACTAAAAAGGCAGGCAACTCTGAAATTGCAAATGATTTCCCTCTGCAAATTTTGATTGACCATACTCAAACTGCCCAGTTCCAACCTTCTTATTTCCTCTATATCTTTCTTTGAAATTTTTTATCTTAATTTATTGGGAATGAGTCATCAATCTAGAAAAATCCATGTCTCCAATAAGCATGACAGTCCTACACTCCTTGACTGCCAATCCAGAAACTCTAGTAATGAACTTACTCATACTAGATCTAGTGTCAGCTATCAGTTCAGGAGCATACTTGGACAACTGGTTGAACTCAAGGCAGTACTCTTTCACTATTATTGAGCCTTATCTCAGGTTTATAAACTTCTCAATCTATGCTTCCTATAACTCAAGTGAAAAGAACCTATCTAGAAACTTATCCTGAAACACCTGCCAATTCATAGGGGTTGCATTCTCACCCCTACCTTTCTTGTACATAACAACCTAATCATAAGCAACATCCTTTAACCTATAAGAAGCCAATTCTACACTCTCCTATTTAGTAACATACATGACCCGTGTGATCTTTTTCACCTTATCAAGATATAATTATGGGTCCTCACCTACCTTTGATCCAAAGAACTCAGGAAGATTCATCTTCATAAAGTCACAGAGATTGGATGCAGCTAAACCACCCTCTTGCTGATATGGGACTATAGCCTGATTGTTAGCCTGAACATTAGCAGTCACAACTTGGGCCAGCTCCTGAAAAGCAGCCCAAAATTTGGCATGAGACACATTCTAATTTTGAGGATCAACATACTGGAGTGCCTGGTTATTATTTTTGCGGGCGTTAGATCAGCAAAGAGGCATATTCTATCATGAAAGAGCATGATTTGAAAGAAGATAAAGATTTCTATAAGCAGGATAGATTATTAAAGAAAAAAGATGATTTCCTAAAATATCCCGTAGCCTCTTGCTGATAAATGTGGTGCGCTTCACACTCATGATCAAGACTCTATGTAACGCGGCTTTTCTAACTCCTTAAGAATCTCTAAACCTTAGGCTCTGATACCAACTTTGTAATGCCTCAAAAATGGGTCCCAAGATGTCACAAGGTGCTCAAGACTACGAGTAGTCTCAAGCTAACCCTGTAAACCTGCTACTAAGTATACAACTCATAATAAAGTAATTTAGTCAATTAGAAATATTAAAATACTGAATTCTATTTGAAGCTAAACTGTGATTAACTGAACATAATATCTGAAAATCATTGAGCTAACAAGGTTAAACAATTAATACTAGCAGTCTGACAAGCCTCCACTACTAAGAAATAGGGAGCCATTGGGACATACCCCCAACTAACTCGAACTGAACTGAAAACAACTAAGCAAATACTATGGAAGCTAAAAATTTAAATAAATAGATCCTCGAATCATGAGGACTCACCAACTGTCGGGATGTAGATAGAGTTGCCTAAAATCACTCACGTTGTTGAGACTGAGCACTTAAACCTACATTATTAAAAAATATAGCACATACACATATATGTTGATCAATACTTTGAGAATGTACTAAGCATGTTAAGGTGAATGCATAAGTAAATCAATATTTAAATATTTATCAAAAATTCATAAAAGAATGCATGATAAATGTACTCATAATGTCTTGAATGACTGAAAGCTGAAAAAATCATCAATCATAAGTAACAAAAGCGTACTGTGTAAATCTCGTGAGCCATCACACTTCGTTTTAAAAGTTGTACTTACATTCTATATTTAATATTTTTCTATTATTCTTTACTAGTAGGGAGGTTCTTCAAACTGACATACACTATGTGAGCTATCATAGTATCCTACGTCTAGTTTTCTTAAGGGAAAAACCTCACATTGGGGAGTGGTGGCATACTTTTGTCAGGGAGTATAACCTGAGTGATTGCATCTGTAACTGTCATCCATATAGAAATGGAAATAATAAGAAATTGTACCTACGTTGGCTCGTAGTTCTAAAAAAGTAGGATACACTAAACCCATACTTTCCGCTCGGTACTAAATACTACTCTCTTTAATTTGTATGCTCAGTCTGTAGGAAATCCACTTTAAAAGTCATAATGATTCATATTGAAAGCTAACTGTACATTTGTTTTTTTAAAACTAAAATTCAAGCTATAAGTGGATTCCATAACTTTATCTAAAGATCAAATCTTTATTCAAAGATGATTATAAACATATCATGGGATGCTTAAAAGCATAATTCCTTGGATTATCAATATCAAAGCTAGGGATTAATTACCCATATATCAAATTTATGTCAAATTATCATAAAGTTCATGCTTGATAATGAAAATATTGATAATTCAATTCTAAATCTAAAAATCACTATACGCATGAAAAATACAAAAATAGACATGCAATTTAACATCTAAATCTCTTAAAATCTCATAATATTTATATAGTAAGATGTGGGTATAAACCTAAACTGAAATTCATATAATTTTATGTAAAAATCAATGTTAAAACTGATTTTGGGCACAAGAATGAAAGAATTATCCTTGTTAAAAAATCCACATACCTTAATTGATGAACAAATGAAGAAACTTGAACTTTGAGTTCCTATTTTTTCTCTTGAGGATTGATTCTTGAATATCTTAAATTGGGAATCTTGATTTTGGGTTATCTTGAAAAAAGATTGGTGGAATTTGGATTTTTTGGGGTTTAAGATTTGAAGCTCTAGGGTTTCTTGGAGAGTAATTTGATGGAAAGTATCCATAAAGTGATTAGAATAGATTTAATTCCTTATTTTTCATGATTTGGGAGCTTGGGAAATGACTAGATTGCCCTTTGAAAAAATTTAACTCAGAACTGGAATCCTAATTTTGGGCCCTACCATGATGCGGTGCTTATTGTGGTAACTTACTGGAAAAAGACGAGTGCCATTTTGGCCGGCGTAATCATATTACATCACTAGAAAAGGATGAGTGCCATTTTTCACTCCACAACAATACGATGCCTGTCAAATTGAGAATTTTAGCATGATATAGGTGAAACACGGTGAGCTACTGGAAGAGGGACAAATGGAAATTTAGGCTTCATCGGACTTGCTGACATAGGACTTTGATACCCTTTTTTGTAATCTTGTGTACCTTAATTTATGTCGTCCTCATTTGGGACTATGGTTAGGAGCCCTACTTTGTGATCTCATGCACCGCCATGACATGTTAATTTGCTTGGAGATTTTGACACCCTGCTTTGTGATCTTGCCTGTTCCCCTTACTGATACTCCAGTCCTTGTGGCAAACTTTTATTGGGGACTTATCCGCTGAGTTATGGGTGGATTCCATATTACTCATTGAATTAAGAACTTATAGGGTATACCATCTAGCTCAGTAGTAAAGTAACAAGGTGAGTCATGGTTTCCAGGAAAATGTTTTGAAGATCATCAAACTAAGCCCATGTGTTTTCATTTACCTTATATTAAACTGCTTCATGAAATTCTCTCACTTATGTTGTATAAAAATATGTTATTTTTGGATTGTTCTGCGTACTAGTACCTATGTATATTGACCCTCTATATTTCAGGTTTTGAGGCCCAGTCTGGGGTTCTACTAAGGACTGGGGTCCTGCTAATCTGTAGACCATTGTCAGACACTTAGAGTTGGTGAGCCTCCCTTATTTTGGAACGACTTTTCATGTGATGATTTTATTTCATTTTAGTTCATGGTTAGAACAGGGGCCTTGTCCCAATTTTTGTAATTCCCCATAATTCGGGCTATAATATAGACCATGATTTTGATGAGTTGCTAATCCCGAAGCCATAAAATCCTATGCCAATACGGCATGTTAATTATGGTGTAGCATGTGAATCTGCTCTATCTTGAATTTACACCATAGAGATCCTTCAAATCAAGGACGAGTTGGAACTATTTCGATCAACTAAGTTTTAGTAGATGTTGTAAAATGTGTTAGCTTCCATTGACCATAACTCTTAGTATATGTCGAATTAGGAATCCTACTATGTGTCAAATGATAGGTATTCGAGTTAGCTTTCCAACGATACCAATTTGCCTAAAATTCGACACCCGAGCAAGAAGTTATGACCTTTTAAAGTTATGACCTTTTGAGACACAAGGGTTCATCGCTGGAATAACGCGTTTGCTGACATGGAATATTGGTACTAGGCTAAGCGATCTATGTACTTGACTTCATATCATTCCCAAATTGGGACTATAGGTAGGAGCCCGAGCCAAGTGATCTTAGGCAATACCATTGGGTCGAGACACCATGCTATGTGGTCTTAAGTGTCTCTCCCTCACTTATACTCTTATCTCGGCGGCAACCGAGGTTTCACAGTTGGTGTAAATTATGTAGGGTATTCCACCTAGCTCAGTTGCATTTCATTATTGTTGAGAAAAACTATTGCATTACACCCATGTGTTTTCAATTGATTTGATACGAAATTGTTTTATCATGGCTCTCAACTATATTTTGTAAAAATATTATGTTTTGTTTTGATATATCTGCATGCCAGTTCTTTTGTGCTGACCCCCTCCCCTCTCCACCTCTCAGGTTCAGAGGCCCAGTCTAAAGGTCAAGAGATTCAGTAGAACTTTTAGACAGAGCTGTAGAGACAAGTGGTGAGCCTTCTATGTTTCGGAAGGTCTTATGTCCTGCAGTCCTTTTATCTTATATTCAGTTTTTGGGTCTACTGGGTGCCTTGTCCCAGTTTTTAGATAGACATTGTTTCAGTCATGTAGTAGAGATTTCGCAGATGGTTTTAGAGATATTGATTTAGATTGTGGGACACTATTCCTCATTTTCATTTTCGTATGATTCTTGACCATTTTTCCGTTATATTGTGTTTCTTTTGCATTACTTTGATCATATGAATTAGATTCATGATTACCAGAAAGATAGGGGTGTTTCGGGTCTCCATGGTTCGAAATGCTCATCACGGCCAGGCCCTAGTTTGGGTCGTGACAAACTTGGTATCAAAGCACGGTTCATGGTCCCAAGGTGTCTGCAAAATCGCGTCGGGTAGAGTTTTGTTTATGGGTTTGTAGCGTGCCACACTTATAGGCAGGAGGCTGCTAGGCGTTTAGGAAATGTTTCCCTTTTTTGTGATTTAGTTCATGCTTCAGAGTCTGAACTGTCCCTAATCAATGATCACTTGTGTTTCAGAAACATAGTTATGCCTCCATGTTGTATCGTCGATTAAAATGCCCAGGCAGATGAGGTCCTTCCCACCTATGGGATGCGAACCCGTAATAGGGCTCACACTCCAAAATTTGTCCCTACTCCGGGTGTCCCTCCAGTCCTGACCAGTTTACCTCGGGCTCTGCAGATTAATGTCAACCATCCCCCAACTTCTCAGGGAGATATTTCAAATGCAGAATTCAGATGGTCTATTCATATACTGACACAGTTGGTAGCCAACCAAGATCAACGATTGGAGTTGGGTCTGCATCTGTTACATATGAGGCTACAAGAGTCGAACATTTCATGAAGATGAACCCACCTAAGTTCACTGGCACCAAGGTAGAGAAAGATCCACAGGAGTTCGTGGATGAGATAGAAAAGATCTTTAAGGTGATGTATATGGATGAGGTTGAAAGGGTAGAGTTAGCAACCTATCATCTTAAAGATGTTGTGAGTCAGTGGTATGCCGACTGGAAAGATTAAAAAGGTGAAAGTGCTGAGCCCACAATTTGGGGTGAATTTGGGGAAGCCTTCCTTAATCGATTCTTTTCTCTGGAGTTGAGGGAGGCCAAAGAGGAAGAGTTTATGAATCTGAAGTACGGCAGTATAGGTGTCAGGAGTACACTTTGAAGTTTAATAAACTAGCTCGCTATGCACCAGAGTTGACTAGTAATATGAGGGCCCGGATGAGGAAATTTACATCTAGCCTTGCTGATGACTTGGTACTTGAGTGTCAGGGGGCTATGTTGAATAAGGAGTTAGACTTTGCTCGACTAACTGTTCATATACATCAAGTGGAAGAGAAGAAAAAAAAGAATGCTAAATCTAGAGAGAAAGATAGACAGGTTAAGAGAGCTAGATCTGCGGACCTAGACCAGAGTCAGCCATAGAGTGGTGACTGGGGTAATAAGTGGTCGAAGAAGAAGAAGTTTTGGAATAATGCACAGTCAGCAGCCAGCGCCCCAGCACCCAGACCACCGACAGACAGACAAACTTAGAATTTTCAGACTCCTCATGGGTCTAAAGCTCTAGGTACACAGTATCAGGGCAGTGTGGCCCAGCAGCATCGTACTCATCTGCGGTGTGAGGTTTGCGGAAGGAACCATCTAGGGAAGTGCTGATTTGAGGGGAGAAACTGCTATACTTGTGTCAAAGTGGATCACCTTTAAAGAGATTGTCCTTCTGCTGGAGGAAATATGGGGGGGGGGGGGAAGGGGGATAAGTCCCAAGCCACCTCCACAGCTCCTTTTCCTAAGGGTGCCTCTTCAGCTGCCGAAAGTGGTTGCAACTGATTATATTCTTTGACTAACCGCCAGGAGGCGGAAGCTTCACCGGATGTTGTCACCGGTATGTTATGAATCTTTTCTTGTGATGTTTATGTATTGCTTGATCCCGGGTCTACTTTATCTTATGTGACCCCTTATGTGGCTGTTGGTTTCGGGTTTGAGCCCGAAGGTATTGTAGAATCCTTCTCTGTTTCTACTCCTTCAGGTGATTCTATTGTTTCAAAAAAGGTATATAGAAATTGTGTCGTGTCTATTCATAGTAGGGAAATGGTGGCAGACCTTATATAACTGGATATGATAGACTTTGATGCCATCCTTGGGATGGACTGGCTCCATTTATGTTATGCCACCCTTGATCACAGAAATCGAAAGGTCACTTTTTCTTTCCCAAATGAGACACTAATTGTATGGGCAGAGAGTTTCATGGAACTTAGAGGTCACTTTATCTCTTATCTTAGATCCCGAAAGCTTATCTCCAAAGGCTGTGTGTACCATCTAATCTGAGTAAAAGATTCAAAGGTTGGAAACCTTCCTCTGCAGTCAGTCCCTTTAGTGAATGAATTCCCAAAAGTCTTTCCCGAAGATCTCCCAGGGATACCCCCTGATAGGGAGATAAAGTTTGGCATTGATGTATTGCCAGACACTTGTCCTATTTCTATTTTTCCATATAGAATGGCTCTCGCGAAACTAAAGGAGTTAAAGGAACAAATTGCAGACCTCCTAAACAAAGGTTTTGTTCGCCCTAGTGTTTCCCCATGGGGTGCACCCATGCTCTTCGTGCGAAAGAAGGATGGGTCGCTTCGTATGTGCATAGACTACCGCCAGTTGAATAAGGTCACGATTAAAAATAAATATCCTCTTCCTAGGATTGACTACGTTTTTGATCAGCTTCAGGGTGCCAAGTGTTTTTCAAAAATAGATCTTCATTCGGGTTATCATCAGTTGAAAGTTAGGGAGTCAGACATACCCAAGACAGCCTTCTGAACCTGATATGGTCACTACGAATTTCTAGTCATGTCCTTCGGGTTGACTAACGCCGCTGCAACCTTCATGGATCTTATGAATAGAGTGTTCCATCAGTTTCTTGACTTGTTCATCATTGTATTTATTGATGATATTCTGATCTATTCTTAGAGTAAAGAGGATCATGCCAATCACCTCTGAACTATTCTTCAGACCCTTAAGGATCATCAGCTGTTGCCTAATTTTCTAAGTGTCAATTCTGGTTAGACACTATTGCCTTCCTGGGGCATATTGTGTCCAGTGACGGGATAAGAGTGGATCCCCAGAAACTTGAAGCAGTAAGAAAATGGCCCTGATCCACAACTCCAATCGATATTCGGAGCTTCTTGGGTTTGGCGGGGTATTACAAAATGTTTGTAGAGATTTTTTCTTCCATAGCTTCTCTGCTTACTAAACTGACTCAGAAAAAGATAAAGTTTGTGTGGTTTGACTTGTGTGAAAATAGTTTTGAGAAATTGAAGGACAAGTTGACTACTGCTCCTGTTTTGACCCTTCCCGAGGGTATAGTTGATTTTGTGGTTTATTGTGATGCATCCCGTGTAGGACTTGGTTGTGTATTAATGTAGCGTAGTAAAGTTATAGCTTATGCATCTAGGCAGTTAAAGGTGCATGAGCTCAATTACCCCACACATGACTTAGAGTTAGCAGCCGTGGTGTTTGCACTTAGAATTTGGAGGCACTATCTCTATGGAGTGCATGTTGATATTTATACTGACCATAAAAGTTTGCAATATATTTTCTCACAGAAAGAATTGAACCTCAAGAAGAGGCGTTGGATGGATCTTTTGAAAGACTATGATATGAGTCTGCATTACCATTCGGGCAAGGCAAATGTTGTAGCCGACGCCCTCAGCAGGTTGTCTATGGGTAGCCTTTCTCATGTAGAAGAAGGAAAGAAAGAGATGGTGAAGGATATTCACCACCTTACAAATTTGGGAGTGCGACTCTTACATTCCGAAGATGGAGAGGTGATTGTTCATGATTTAGATAAGTCATCTCTTTGTGCTGAAGTTAAGAAGAAGCAGGTTGAAGATCCCATCTTGATGCAAATCAAGAAAGATGTGGGTCAACAAAAGGTTATGTTGTTTGAAATTGGTGGCGATGGTATTCTGAGATTTTAGGGTAGGTTGTGCATTCCGAATATCGATGGGATACGGGGAAGAATCCTTAATGAGGCGCACACTTCGAGGTATGTCATTCATCCAGGCTCTACTAAGATGTACCATGATCTGAAAACCTTGTATTGGTGGAATAACATGAAATGTGATGTAGCTGATTTTGTGTCCAACTCTTTGAACTATCAGCAAGTGAAGGTAGAACACATGAGGCCGGGTGGTACTTCCCAAGAGATAGCCCTGCCTTTATGGAAGTGGGAGATGATAAATATGGAGTTTATTACAGGACTTCCGAGATCCCAAAACCAGTATGATTCTATATGGGTGATTGTAGATCGGTTGACCAAGTCAGCCCACATTTTGCCTGTGAGGACTAATTATTTGGGAGAGGTTTGTGCTAAGATTTACATTAAGGATATAGTTTAATTGCATGGGGCACCAGTGTCCATTATATCCGATAGAGGTATGCAGTTTTCATCTCAGTTCTGGAGATCCTTTCAGAAGGGTTTAGGTACACAAGTGAATTTGAGCACAGCTTTCCACCCTCAGACGGATGGGCAAGCTGAGCGTACCATTCAGACCCTTGAAGATCTGTTGAGGGCATGCGTCATTGATTTCAAAGGTAGTTGGGTAGATTACCTGCCACTGGTTGAATTTGCTTACAATAATAGTTACCATGCCAGCATTAAGATAGCCCCTTTTGAGGCTTTTTATGGGAGGAGATGTAGGTCTCCGATAGAATGGTATGAAGTGGGTGAGACTCAGATGTATGGACCTGATCTTGTTCATCAGGCGATGGAGAAAGTACAAATCATTAGAGAACGACTAAATGTCGACGTTCGGAGAAGAGAACTAGAGTTTGAAATTGGTGATTGGGTATTTCTCAAGGTTTCTTCAATGAAAGAATTTATGTGGTTTGGAAAAAGGGGTAAATTGAGCCCTCGTTATGTAGGTCCATATCAGATTTTTAAAAGGATTGGTACAGTTGCCTATGAGTTGGAACTGCCTGTAAGTTTGGGTTCCGTTCATCCGATATTCCATGTATCCATGTTGAAGTAATGCATTGGAGATCATTCTATGGTATTGCCAGTAGAGGGTATCAAAGTGACAGACTCCTTGTCTTACGAAGAAAAGCCTGTTGAAATTTTAGACCGCCAAGTTCGAAAGATGAGGAGCAAAGATATAGCCTCAGTAAAGGTACTGTGGAGGAATCAGAAAGTCAAAGAAGCAACTTGGGATTCAGAAGATGACATGAGAATTAGATATCCCAATTTGTTTGCTTCGATGGAGGAGGAGACAGAAGGTACTATTCTTATCGTATCTTTCCTAGTCCCTTATTATGCTTGAAATCGTGTCTATCTGTGTCCCGCATCATCATTCGGGGACGAATAATCCTAAGGGGAGGATAATGTAATGCCCCGCAATTCGGGCTACAATATAGACCATGATTTCGATGCGTTGCTAATCCCAAAGCCATAAAATCCTATGCCAATACGGCATGTTAATTATGTTGTAGCATATAAATCCGCTCCAGCTTGAATTTACACCATAGAGGTCCTACACCTCAAGGTCGCGTTGGAAATATTTCGATCAACTAAGTTTTAGTAGATGTTGTAAAATGTGTCAGTTTCTATCGACCATAACTCTCAGTATATGTCGAATTAGTAAGCCTACTACATGTCAAATCATTGGTATTCGAGTTAGCTTTCCAACGATACCAATTTGCCTAAAATCCGACACCCGAAGAAGAAGTTATGACCTTTCAAAGTGATAAGCGACGCCTAACCAATAACCCATGGCCACTGGAAAGCATAGGCAATGGCCTAGGCGGCGCCTATGTGAACATAGGCGATAGCCTAGGCGGCGCCTATGTGAAGATAGGCGATGGGATGGGTGGAGCCCATGTAAGGAATTCTGGTGAATTAAACACTCTGTGTTAAAGACAAAGTGGTCCTTTTCAACCCTTACTTAGCCCTAAAACACGAGATTTAGTTCCAAGGACCCAAAAATTAATATTCTTTCATCAAAAGTGCTCAAGATTCTCCTTACGGTTTCAAAAAAATAAAAACCCAAATAGTTCAAGACTTGACCGTAGGTTTTCAAAGATAATTACATATTTGGATTCATCAATCCGCAAGCTTCAAGAAACACCTATTATCCTTTGAAATAGAGGTACGTGGGGTTACCCAAAAATCTCATGGGTGTAGTCTTTATGAACATGCATGCTTTTAAATGGGGTTTTTCAATCAAATGCTAATATCTTGCTTTCAATATGATTTCTAAGTCATTTTCTTTATGTCATGGGAATTGTTTGCCTATATACTTCAATGGTTGAAACCATGCATATGTGAGTTGAGATTTTCCATGGAAGTTGATAAATATAAATGATAAATCGTTTTCAAATTCCCATAATAATATTTTGATACTCCATATTATATTGTGATCAACAAAAGAGAACATGAATTTGAAATAAATATTATTCACCACTTGTAAATGATGAAGCACCTTGGTTTTTACATGATTATAAATATGTGGATGTGATATTGATGACTTGCAAGTCAGGTATGACGATACCCTACAAAATACGATACGTGATTGAATTAAATGAAATTTGAATGCTTTGATTTTACATGAGAAAGGTGGATGCCCGAAGAAGGTGTTTGAGACACAAGGGCTCATCGCTGGAATAACGTGTTTGCCAACACGAAATATTGGTACCAGGCTAAGCGATCTGTGTACTTGACTTCATGTCATTCCTAAATTGGGACTATAGGTAGGAGCCCGAGCCAAGTGATCTTGGGCACAACCATTGGGTCGAGACAGCATGCTGTGTGGTCTTGAGTGTCTCTCCCTCACTTATACTCTAATATCGGCGGCAACCGAGGTTTGACAATTGGTGTAAATTATGTAGGGTATTCCACCTAGCTCAGTTGCATTTCATTATTGTTGAGAAAAACTATTGTATTACACCCATGTGTTTTCAAATAATTTGATACGAAATTGTTTTATGGTGGCTCTCAACTATACTTTGTAAAAATATTATGTTTTGTTTTGATATCTCTGCGTGCTAGTACTTTTGTGCTGACCCCCTCCCCTCTCCAACCTCTCAGGTTCAGAGGCCTATTCTAGTGGTTAAGAGATTCAGTAGAACTTTCAGACAAAGCTGTAGAGAAAAGTGGTGAGCCTTCTATGTTTTGGAAGGTCTTATGTCCTGCAGTCCTTTTATCTTATATTCAATTTATGGGTCTACTGGGGGCCTTGTCCCAGTTTTCAGATAGACATTGTTTCAGTCATGTAGTAGAGATTTCACAAACGGTTTTAGAGATGTTGATTTAGATTGTGGGACACTATTCCCCATTTTCATTTTCCTATGATTCTTGATCATGTTTCTGTTATATTGTGTTTCTTCTGCATTACTTTAATCATATGAATTAGATGCATGATTACCAGAAAGATAGGGGTGTTTTGGGTCTCTATGGTTCGAAATGCTCGTCACGGCCAGGCCCTAGTTCGGGTCGTGACAATTTCAGACAGATTATTATTTTTAGTTTAGTAGAGACTTCGTAGACTTGTTATAGATGATTTTGGATTTCTTATGAACTTGTGTTCCATATTATTTATTCGAAATAATAGAATTACCACATTTTCTATTTACTTTCGTAATTTTTATAATAGATAAGTTACGCTTATGATTACCTGCTAAGGGGTCTCTCAGGACTTCATGTTTTGGGATGTCTGTCGTCTCTAGGGCCTTGGGTAGAGTCATGAAAAACTTGGTATCAGAGTATAGTTCATGGTCCCAGTGTGTCTACGAAGTCGCATCGGGCAAAGTCCTTTTTATGGGTATGTAGCGCGCCACACTTATAAGGAGAAAGCGACTAGGCATTTAGGAATGTCTCTTTTTGCATCATGTTCTAGTTCATTCTATAGATTCTGAATGTGCCTTAACTCATGATTTCATTTATTTCAAAGATGGATCTTGCCTCCCCATAGATCCAACGAGCAAAATACCTATGTTGATGATGACCACCCTACTCATGGGATGCAGACCCGTAATAGAGCTCCGACCCATAATAGAGCTCCTACTCTAGAATTTGTTGCTACTCAAATAGTTTCTCCAGTCCAAACTAGTCCACCTTGGGATCCTCAGTGTGGTATTGACTATACCCAGCCTTCTCAAGGAGAAGTCTCGAATGTTGAGTTCTGGCAGTCCATCTATATAATTTCTCACTTTGTGGCTTCTCAGTCTCATCGGTCTGAAAATTGACTACTCAGGTTTGCCAGTTTATAAGACTGAACCCACCTATCTTTACTGGTGTAATGCCCCAAAAATGGGTCTCGGAGCGTCACACGGTACTTGAGGCTACGAGTAGCCCCAAGCTAACCCTTTGAGACATTTTCATTCAGTTCAAAACGAATCAACCGGGTTTCCATAAATAACCCTCAAACATCAACAGAGTAATCATCATCCAAGAATAAAAGAATTTCAAAAAGATAACAAAATACGACTTATTAGTCAACTCCCAACATCTATACTAGTCTGATAAGCCTCTAAGAAAATTAATAAAACCAGCGATCCATTGAGACATGCCCCAACTAACTCATACTTAATTATCAAATGAAAACAATTCCATGAAACCAACATCAGACATAGGACTCACCACGACAGAGGATGTAAAACAGCGTGCCCGAAGAATCACAATCAAACCTGGAACTGAGCACCTAAAACCTACATTCCGATAAAATGTAGCCCACATCCGAAGATGTGGGTCAGTACCATCGAAAGAAATCGAGTATATGGGGGTGTATGCAGTTTTATAAACATTATTATCATAAATATTTATAAGAAATATGCAAGATGTATGAAAGACTCACATAGCCTGAAGAAAATCATCATAATCATGATAGGATGAAATAAGTATAATAACACATGTGAGTCATCATATAATTTGTCAATCACTTTCAGTTCATCAAGAATATCAATTCTCATAATGTAAATATCATTTAAATCTTTCGAAAGAATAACTTTCACAATCCCACTTTCAAATCACTTCACCGTTTACCATAGACACAAGGAAACACACACACTGGCAGATCCTATAACCGACATAAACTATGTGAGCTACAATGAGTCCAACGTACAACCCACGTTGGGGAGAGTTATCCTATCCTTTCCATCGGAGTACGACTATCGATATCAAATCCACACAAATTAGTGATCACTATATAAATCAGCCTCAAGCTTACTCCTACGGGGCCATGTAGTTCTAGGGAAGTAAGGTCACTTTATACCTCCCACTCGGTGCTAAAGATTTCTCCCGGACTTAGCTCAGATCATTTCAAAGACAATCCACAACAAAACAATTTTAGTAATATATAAATATACATCGGGAGCCATCATGCTTCCCATCTATCAAAATCAACCACGTTGTGGATTTCTTTCACACTCGAGTTCAAAACAATTCTATTAAGACAAAAAGGTCAAATAATTCAAAATATCTCAAATATTCAACATCAACGTGCTTATAACACATACTTTCTAAAAAAAAACAGAATTTCCAATGGGGATTCACGACCCAAATATCAAAATCATGATAAATATCATTCAAGATTCATACTTTATATCTCACACATGTAAATTCATCTTTCAGAATCATAAACATCAAGATTTCATAATAATCATCATAAGATATGGGTTCATGCTTCAAATTCATAAAAGTCAAATAAAAATCATGCCTTTGTAAAGAAAATTACTTTTGGGAACAAGAACGAAAGAGAGTTCTTGTTGAAAAACCCCACATACCTTGAATGATGATCTTTAGATCGATACTCATTTTTGAGATGTTAATTGTGCCTTTGAATGATGGGTCTTGGAGTTCTTGAACTAGGAACTTGGAATTTTGAATAAATTTGCAGAATTAATGGTAAACTTTGGAGGTTCTTGAAGTTGGATGTAGGAGCTTAGGGTTTTCTTTTTGAGGGAATTTGATGAAATATAACATATAATGCTTCTAATAGACTTTAATATAGGGTTTGGGCGGATTGTGGATGAGGGTGAATGACCAAAACGCCCCTAAAAATCAAATAATTCTCGAATCTGTCCTTTGATGGACTGTTTTGATAGTCTGAAGTAGATCAATCATAATGTTTTTCTCAATGTCCAAATTGGATGAAAGCAATTTCATTAGAAAGAGGACTCTCATATCTTTCCGTTGATATATAGTATCTCACCCAGATCATTGTGTACGAGGATTTATGATCATTTGAAGTTGACCCAAAAATTTGCTTTTGATAGGTTGAAGTAGATCAACCATAACTTTTTGCTCCAATAGAAAATTGGATGAAACCATTTTCATTGGAAAGAGAACTCGCAGAGATTTCTTATGATATATAGTAGATAACCCAGATCATTATGTACAAGGAGTTATGATCGTTTAAAGTTGGAGCAAAAATACACCAGGCCTTAGTACTTTTTCCTGCACGTTTTACTGTTCACTACTATTCATAGTTCGATCGGAATGTTCATAACTCATCGCTCGGGTGTCCATTTTGGATGATCCACATACCGTTTGAAAGCTTATTCGATACTATACATAATGGTGGGTCATAATCTTAGACATTCTGTACGAAAAATTTATAATTCATTCTAGAAGATAGAAACCAACACGTTTACGCACAAAATTTCAACGAAAAATTTCTCGAGGTATTACAACTGGCATGAAGGTTGAGGAAGACCCCCAAGGGTTCATTAATTAACTATATAAAATTTTGAGAGTCATCTATGCTAGTAAGGTTGATGATTAGGACCCTATCAATTGAAAGACGTATCTAATCAGTGGTGTAATGAGTTGGAAGATTTGAGGGGTGGAGATGTTAAACATTCTGTGTGGGGTGAGATTGAAGAGTCCTTCCTGGATCATCTCTTTTCCCAAGAGCCGAGGTAAGCAATAGCTAAAGAATTCGTGAATCTGAAATAAGAAATGACGAGTTTCATAGAGTATGCATAGAAATTCACCCAGTTGTCTCGTTATGCTCTAGAATTAGTGTGCAACATAAGAGCTTATATGAGGAAGTTCTCATCTGGTCTCTCAGATGAATTAGTGTTATAATGTAAAGGGGCAATGTTGATCAAAGACATGGATTTTTTCAGCTTATCAGTGCATATACAGCAGGTAGAAGAGGAACAAAAGAGGTAGAAGAAGGTAAGGGAAAGGGAGAGGCAGGCTAAAAGAGCTAGGTCTGCAGATCAAAATGTTAGTCAGCAGTAGGGTGGTAACTGGGGTAAAAAATTGTCTAATAAGAAATTTTAGAGCAATGCTCAATCATCAGCTAGTACACCTGCACCTAGGACTTCGAGTGAGCAGTGGTACTAGTCAGGAGATAGGCCTTGATATCAGGGTACCTATTCTTAGGGGAGTGTACCTTAGCCCGTTAGGTCATTTCCTTCTTGTAACATTTGTGGGAGGAACCATCCAAGAAAGTACTATTTTGAGAAATGGAAGTGCTACTCTTACGGCCAAATGGGCCATATTCATAGATACTGTACCTCAGCGGGAGGGAATATTAGGGGAGCTAAGTCCCAAGACGCATCCACAACTCTTCCTCCTAAAGGTACTACTTTAGCTGTCGGAGGTTGTCGCAATCGGTTATATGCTTTATCTACCCTCCAGGACTCAAGGACTTCACCAGATGTGGTTACTGGTATGTTACAGATCTTCTCCTGTGATGTGTATGTATTACTTGATCCCGGGTTTACCTTGTTTTATGTGACCCCTTGTGTGGTAGTTAGTTTAGGATTTAAGACCAAAAATATTCTGGAACCCTTTTCTTTTTCCACTCTTATTGGTGATTCTATTGTAGCTAGGAGAGTTTATAGAAATTGTATGGTGTCTATTTGTAATTGTGATACTTTGGCTGACCTTGTAGAGCTGGATATAACTAATTTTGATTCTATTTTAAGGATGGATTGGCTCCATTCATGTTATGCCATATTAGACTGTAGAACTAGAAAGGTCACCTTCTTTTTTCCTAATGAGCCAATGATAGAATAGGAGGGATATTCTCTAGAACCCAGGGGAAATTCATATCTTATCTTATCCCCAAAAGCTTATATCAAAGGGTTATTTGTATCATCTTATTTAGGTCAAAGATTTTAGCACTAAAAGTCTTTCCCTCCAGTTTGTTCTTGTAGTTAATTAATTTTTCAAAGTCTTTATTGATGACCTCCGTAGGATACCACCAGCTAGAAGATAGATTTTTACATTGAGATATTATCGGACACTCGACCTATATCTATTTCTCCATACAGAATGGCTCCTACAGAATTGAAAGAGTTGAAAGAATAGTTAAAAGACCTTCTTAAAAAAGGCTTTATTCGACCTAGTGTATCTCCCTGGGATGCTCTAGTACTCTCATACGTAAGAAAGATGGGTCTCTCTGCATGTGTATAGATTACCGTCAGCTGAATAGAGTCACAGTTAAAAATAAGTACCCTTTCCCCAGAATTGATGATTTCTTTGACCAACTCCAAGGTGCCAAATGTTTTTCCAAAATAGACCTTCGTTCAGGGTATCATTAGTTGACGATTAGAGAGGCTGACATTCCCAAAACCATTTTCCGAACTTAGTATGGACACTACAAATTCCTAGTTATGTCCTTTGGGTTGACTAATGTCCCTATAGTGTTTATGGACCTAATGGATAGGATGTTTCTTCAGTTTCTAGATTTGTTCATCATAGTCTTTATCAACGACATCTTTATTTACTCTAAGAGTGAGGAGGAGCATGCCAACCACCTCTAAATCATCCTTCAGACTCTTAAGGACCATGAATTATAGGCAAAGTTTTCCAAGTGTGAATTATGGCTTAGTGCTATTGCTTTCTTGGGGCACATTATTTCTAGTGACGGAATTAAGGTTGACCCCCAAAAGGTTAAGGTAGTGAGAAAATGGCCTAGACCTGCAACTCCAACCAACATTCAGAGCTTCTTTGGTTTGGCAGAGTATTACAGAAGGTTTGTAGAGAGTTTTTCATCCATAGTTGCTCCACTTACAAGATAAAAAGGTAAAAATCTTCTGGTCTGACTTTTGTGAGAATAGTTTTAAGAAACTAAAAGACAAGTTGACCACTGCACCAGTTTTGACCCTTCCTAATAATACAGAGGTCTTTGTTGTGTACGTTGATGCATCTCGGGTGGGACTTGGGTGTGTACTTATGCAGCATGGTAAGGTGGTGGCTTATGCATCTAGGCAGTTAAAAGTGCAAGAGAAAAACTATCCAACCCATGATCTAGAGTTAGAGGTGGTGGTATTTGCAATAAAAATTTGGATCCATTATCTTTATGGGGTGCATGTTGATATATTTACTGATCACAAAAGTTTGTAGCATATTTTATCATAGAAAGAGCTAAACCTCAAGCAAAGGCGCTGGTTGGAATTATTGAAGGATTAAGATATAACCTGCATTATCATCCGAGCAAAGCCAATATAGTGGTTGGCACCTTTAGCAGGTTGTCCATGAGAATTCTTTCTTATGTTGAGGAAGGAAAGAGGAATCTGGTGAAGGATATTCATCGGCTTGACAATTTAGGATTTTGACTCCTGGATAACTATAATACCCCGTATTTTTGTGCTAGAATTCTAACTGTCATTCCTACGCGTCTAAGCTCTAATACAAGAGATTCTCACATGAATACAAGTTCCATGATCATTATCCTAGTCTATGGAGTATTTTCGAGGTGAAAAATATTCATAGCAATGACCTAGAACAAAGTTGAGCTAAGACCAATTGATTCATCCAAAGTTTAACATTCGATTCTACAAGTGTCAAATTCAAACGTGTATATCTCTTAATATACATGGAATTTTCCATACCAATACCTATCAAATTGTAGATAATTGAATTATCTTTCCAACGATACCAATTTCCCAAAAATTCGATACCCAAGCGAAGAGTTATGCCCATTTTCGTGAGAGGCAGTAAGGGTGTGCGATGGGCAATGCGCCGCCCAATCAAATGTGTATGATTGGGAGTGCGAGTCATACTTAAATGTCTGCCATAAGGTGTGTGACCCACCTTAAGGTCTTCCATGGGTTGTGCGCCGCATAGCTCACTTCCAAGTGCCAAAAACACCCCTATATATGTCTATAACATGGGATTAAAATCCCATTGCACCAAAATAAGTTTACTTTCTCTCAAAATCACCAAGAACATTCATTAGGGTTTCAAACTAAAAATTCAAATATCTCAAGATTCAACCATGAATTTTCAATAACTCTTCGAGATTCGGAATCCCCATTCCGAGGGCTACAAGAAACACTCATTATTTTCACGAATAGAGTCCCAAGGTCAAGAGTTCATTCAAAGCTTCAAGTTTAAGGTATGTGGGATTTTTCAACAAGAACACCATTTCGTTCTTGTGCCCAAATTGATTTTTCTTTTATGAATATACATGATTTTACATGTTTTGATATGATTTTGAAGCATGAATTCATACCCTATATGGTTTTACATGAGATTATGATACTCTCTATGTTTTAGAAGTTGAATTGAATGAGAATGATGACATTTTTGTACATAAAGCAGAATTTTTCATATTTTAAAGTAAGTTATATATATTTATGATGAAAAGCATGAATCTTGAGAAAATTTAATATGATTTTGATGTATGAGACCTTGAGTCCTAATTGGGATTGTACTTTGAGAAATTATGTGCTATAGGCACAATGAGATTTGAATCCCAAAGATAATTTTCTTTACCAAGATGTATGGTTATAAAGCTGAAATTTTAAGTTTTTAAGTGATTATTTTTGTGCTTATGTCATAAAGTATGAAACCTTGGAAGGTTTTATGTTGATATTGATGCATGGGTTTTTGGAACCCTATTTGAGATTATTATTTTGAGAAAATCATGTGTTATAAACACCTTGAGTTTAAATAATTTGAGATGATAAAGAAGCTTTGACCTTTTGGTCGTAAAAAGGGTTGTTTTTGAAACTGAGATGAGAAAAGAAATCCACTTTTATTGATTTATTATGAAAGGGGTAGCATGATGGCTCCCGTTGTGAATTATTGAAATATTTATTAGTGTATTTTCTTTTGAAAAGATCTAAGCTAAGTCCGGGAGTAGTCTTTAACACTGAGCGGGAGGTATAGCAGGATTGGTACTTCCCTAGAACTACGTGCCCCCGTAGGTTGTGATCCTGAGGCTAATTTATATATAGTGATCACTAGTGAATAAAAGATTAAGGTCCTACTCCGATGGCAAAGATAGGACAGCTCTCCCCAACCTGGGTTGGACGTTGGACTCCATGTAGCTCACATGATTTATGTCGGTTATAAGAGACTCCCAATGTGTGTGTGTGTATTCTCCTATCTAATATGAAAATTCTTATTCTTCTATCTAAGATGAAAACATATTTGTTTGAAAGACTAAGTTTGAGAAAGTCATTATTTTCGAAAGATTTAATGAACATATATTCCCAAGAGAATTGTTATTAGATTTGATTGCTTTGATGATTTGGAATCGAGACGGAAGTGAATTGAGATTTATTATGATAACTCACATGTTTCACCCAATATATTTTACTCTCTTATGATTATGATGCTTTTAATTCTAGCTAAGTGAGTCATTTATATCAGCATGCATAATTTTATAAACTGTGATGATATTAAGATATTATTTTATCTATGCACCCACATATGCTTGGTACATTTCCATGGTACTGACCCCCACACACCCTGTTTGTTGGGCTACATTTTCTTGTAATGTAGGTATAAGGTATAGTATACATCTTCAGATCTAGTCAGTTCGCGGCATCCAGTCAGAAGGTGATGAGTCCTTTTGATTCAAGGGCTTGAGTTAGTTATAAAGTTCGAGAAGTGTTGTATTTTCTTTATTTAGCCGTATTGAGTTGGGATAGTTGGGAGTCATGACCCAGCTACCTATAGTCAGTACTAGTAGAGGCTTCATAGACAGTCAGTAGAAGTTGATGTATTCCGTTTCAGTTTTGGTTGTAAAAGCAGAGTTGAAATCTTGTAAATTTAGTTTTGTATCTATCATATTCAAAAAAGAGTTATTTTCTGCAAACTTGTATAGATTTATACTTTTAATTCAGTTGTTTATGAGTTATGCTAGTAGAAAGGTTAGCTTGGGGTCACTTGTGACCCTAAGCATCGTGTGACATCTCGGGACCTAATTTTGGGGCGTTACAATTACGAAGATGGAGGAGTGTTCGTACAAGAGGTAGCTAAATCATCCTTATATGTTGAGGTTAAGAAGAAAAAAATCGGGGGATCCCATTTTGTTGCAGAGGAAGATGTTGGTCAACAAAAAGTGATGACCTTTGAAATTGGAGGTGATGGGATTTTTAGGTATCAAGGTCGACTATGTATGCTGGATGTTGATGGATTGCAAGATAGGTTTCTTGACGAAGCTCACACCTCCAGGTATGTTGTTCATCTCGTCTCTACAAAAATGTATTATGATCTTAAGGAGATTTATTGGTGGAATTATATGAAAAGAGATATTGTTAACTTTATGGATAAGTGTTTGAATTGTTAACAAGTTAAGGTGGGTCATTTGAGGCTAGGTGGCACTTCCAAAGAAATAGCTTTTCCTCTTTGGAAATAGGAGATGATCAATATGGACTCTATTACAGGATTTCTGAGATCCCAAAACTAATATAACTCCATTTGGGTAATTGTAGATAGGATGACCAAGTATGGCCATTTTCTTCCAGTACGGACAAATTATTTGGGGGATGATTATGCTAAGCTATACATTCAAGAGATAGTTCGTTTGCATGGGGCTCTAGTGTCTTTTATATCTGATCGAGGTACACAATTCTCTTCCCAGTTTTGGCTGTCTCTTTATAAGAGGGGTTTAGATACCCAAGTAAACCTTAGTACCATGTTTCACCTTCAAATATATGGGAAAGTAGAGCGCACCATTCAAACCTTAGAAGTTATGTTGAGGGCTTGCGTGATTGACTTTAAGGGTAGTTGGGTGGATCACTTGATATTGATAGAATTCGCCTATAATAATAGCTACCACTCTAATAACCAGATGGCTCCTTTTGAGGCTCTTTATGGAAGGAGATGTAGGTCGCCGATTGGGTGGTATGAAGTGGATAAAACCCATTTGTTTAGGACTGACCTTGTTCATCAGGCGATAGAGAAAGTAAAAGTGATTAGGTAGCAACTTATGACAGCTCAGATTCGCCAGTCTTACACTGATGTTAGAAAAAGGGAGTTAGAGTTTGGGGTTGATGATTGGGTATTTCTAAAGGTCTGCCCTAATAAGGGAGTCATGCGATTTGGAAAGAAAAGATAACTTAGCCCACATTGCATAGGCCCTTAGTAGATTACGAGAAGGATCGATGGGGTTGCTTATGAGTTAGATTTGCACGCGAGTTTAGCTTTCGTTCACCTTGTATTTCATGTATCAATGCTGAAGAAATGAATTGGAGATCATTCTCTTGTGTTGCCCATAGAAGAGATTTATGTGTAAGACTCATTGTCATATGTATAAGAACCCATTTCTATCTTAGATCTCCAAGTTTGAAAGTTAAGGAGTAAGGATATAGCTTCAATTAAGGTTTTGTGAAAGAATCATAAAGCTGAGGAAGCTACTTGGGAGGCAGAGAATGACACGCGTGTAAGATCCGACCCTCTTTGAAGTCGTGGATGATGATATGGAAAGTATTAATATTATACTACTTTCCAATTAACATTTGAAATCATGTTTATTGTGTTCCTAGTCATCATTCGGGGATGAATGATCCTAAGGAGGGATAATGTAACACCCCGTAGTTTTAACTCTTTAATAATGCATTTAAAATGACCTTAAGGACCCCTGTAGTGATAGGATACCATGTTTAGATGTTGTGGGAGGTGTTGGAGGTGTTTTAGGACCTTTAAACTAAGTGTCCATCACAAAATAAGACCTATCTGATGGTCGTGTATCGCATTGCCATTGACTACCGCCAATGGAAAGGCTAGGAGCCTCCCACTTGGGAGCTAGGAGAAGGAAATGTGCCACCCACATTGTGGCTATGCCATGAGCAAGGAATCACCCACATAATGGATAGGCTATGGGCTGGGCGCCGTACGGCCAACACATTGAGGCTTAAGGGCTCTATTTTAGAGTTATTTTAAGGGCAACAAGGTCTTTTCACATTCCATAATCATTTCAAAACATCTATAGACAAAATTAAAGTCCATATTCACGTTATATCATCCCCAAATCCCTAGTTCATCTCCCTTAAGCTCAATAAGAGAAAAAAAACCTAGGGTTGAGAGATTAAGACTCAAGAGTCAAAGTTTCTCAACATTTCCATAAACTTAATGTATGACGGGCTATCTTAAACTACATGGGCATAGGCTTTAAAATTTCTAAAAGCGTTAAAGATATATATGCAAGTATATGCTATGACTTTTGGTAAATTGTTTCAAGAGCATGCATTATGAAAACAATTCGATGGAATTATGTAATTGTTGTGGGGTTTTCTATAAGTTTGATTTATAATCTCGTGCTTATGTAATTTGAATTCAAAAGATGATTTACGAATGTAACTTGCGAGATTCCACTCCCCATGATGAAATTTGTGGATTGCATGATATAAATTTTGAATTGTTTTTGAGAGCATGAATTAAGAGTCCCCTTTTTTTATCATGAGACTTAGGTATAGCCAATGCCGGGGGATGGTTTTGAATGATGATAAACTCTTAAGTATTAAATGTCTCTTAAACCATTGTGCATGTGTTTAGTAAATGAAATGGCCACCATGTTTTTAAGATTTGTAAAGAGAGTGTATTTGAATAAGTTTCATATGATTTTGATAATAAGAACTCTCATGTGACTTGATAAACCTTTTGTTGGTCATTTATATGTTTTGTATAAGAATGGTTGTGGAAAGATATGATATGAATGATTTGTAAGTTTGGGTATGATGATATCTTATTGTTATGTCACAACCCGAGCTGAGGCCCTGGACGCGACGGGCATCCCAAACTATGAAGGCCCGGGCGCCCCTTCTCTAACTGACAATCATATACACAATTCATATACAATAAGGAAAATGCGGAAAAGAATGACAAGTTGGAAAGATGGTCATTGTTTTACTTCAACTGAACAATATGAAAATGAGTTCATTAAACATTCAAAAACACCTGACACTAGTCTGCGAAATCTCTAACAACTCTAAAACACTACTATCTTAATATTGGGACAAGGCCCCCAGTCGGACCATAAATCAAAATAAATTATCAATGTCCATTCAACAAGGCCTTTCGAAATAAGAAAGGCTCACCAATTTCAAACTTTGGACAACCCAATCTACTACTTAGTGGGATCTCGAGATTGTGCCTCAGATCCTGAAATATAGGGGTCAATACAAATGTACTGGTACGTAGAGCAATCCAAAATAATGTATTTATATATAACATAAGTGAGAGCAATTCATAACACATTTTACATATAATATATGAAAACACATGGGCACACTTTAAAGACTTTGAAACATTTCTTTGAAGCCAAGACTCACTCTTTATTTTACTTCTGAGCTAGGTGGTACATCCTACAACTTTACAATCCCCTGGGCTATATGGAATTCGTCCTTGACTCGGTGTCCAAGCCCCTAACCCAAGTTTTCCGCAAGGGTTGGAGTATCTATCTCTAATATTCCAAGGGATACTAGGCCAGTGTACGGTCCCTCTTGGAGACATAATAAACTCGTATCGGCAAAACACGATTTTAGGCAAGGAGTTTTCTAAACTTGTACCTTCTTCAGGTAACCACCTAACGTTCCTTAATCCCATTTTTAAATCTTTAAGACATGCATTCTTTGAAATAAAAATTTGAAAATCTTACTCGGGTGTGGCATTCATCTGATTGGTATCGTCATACCAAGACTTGCTAGTCATATCTCTAAGCCATAAAATATCATCTTAAAATCTCTTCATCCAAAAGATAATATTTGGACCACCAAATCATTCAAATAGTATAAGAGGATTCATACTTCAAAATATATGTGAAACCATGCAAATATTCTCTCTTTTCAATTCTTTAACGTATGGTGGTCACTTACTTTGTAGTTGTAACACCCCAACTAAGGAAGGAGTCCTACATCAGCAAAACATAGGAGGGATAATGGATATATAAGTGAGAAAATCCTTACTCCCTAGTGACGCATTTTAAAGCCATGTGGGCCTAGGCCCAAAGTGAACAATATCACTAGTGTGTTGGGGAGTTCAGGGGTCTCTCGGGCCTTGAGGGTTTGGGATGCCCATCGCAGCCAGGGCCTCGGCTCGGGTCATGAAAGTAGTAAATCATGCAATTCCTTAAAATCATCACTTCTCACTTTTATAAACAAGAAACAAACAACCTCTCTTCAGTTCATAACAAAAGAAAAGTCTCAAATAGCATTAAACACACTTGTATCATGCTTCTCAATATGCATTTGAAATAATCTATATGGTATGAAAACAATGGGGATTCATAGCAAGAGAGGGATTCTATATGTTCATTCTCTCAATTAAATCTTCAAATTCAATTACATACATACTTGTATACGAATACAAATCAAATTTAGGGGAAAGGCCTCAAAACCAAAACATAATACCACTGGAAGAATTCAAAATGCATGATCGTTAATATAATTCAAAACCCTTCATGAACTCATGATTTATCAACATCCAATCATTAAAAACATTTTTCACTATGCCCATGTAGTTTAGGAAAACCCCAGGTACCTTAGATTACTCATTTTAAAGAGTAAAACTCGAATCTTAATTTGTTTCTCAAAAATCTTAGATTGAAAGGATTAGATTCTTGATTTCTTGTTCTTGGAAGAAATCTTAATTTCTCTTGTTCTTGAGAGTAGAGAGGATTGAGATATTGTAAAAGTGATAAAAGATGGATTATAACACTTAGGGTATAATTTAAATTTGTGGGGAAGGAGTTTGGGATGAGAAAGTACCAAAAATATCCCTTTAAAACGAGACTTTAATGTTGCTCGGTCCTTACCGACGACCTGGGTGACGGACCATCACTCCCGTTAGTGGTCATCACTTAAACCGTCACAAAAAACTAGTTTTCAAGTTTGCTGTTTCAATTTGACATCCTAACTTGACGTGCCGTCACTTGCTTGACGGTCCGTCAGTCTGGCCTTCGCAATGCGGCAGACTGACACCTATATGAAAAATGAGAATAACCTTTTACTCTGATATCGTATTAAGCTGAAACTGGTGGATTTAGAAATAAGAATCAAATACCTTTCATTTGATACATAGTTGGCCCTCTAACTTGTTATATTTAAAAAGTTATGGTCTATGGAAGTTGACCCAAGTTTAGACGTTCACCAAAACTTAATCGATGGAAAAGTTTTTAACTCATTTTTAAGTTAGGGGATTTTTGTGACCTCAATTCATATTCAAAGGTATTCACACACAATAGGATTGATCATCACACATTTATTAATAAAGAATAATTTGGTCTAGGTCTACACGTGTAGGAACGATGATTTAAACTTTAACCTGAAAGTGCGGGGTATTACATGTTAAGTGCCCTTAACGGAATAAGAAAAGAATTGCTTGTAAGCATGATTTATGTTTTCTTATAAGAGGCTAAAATTGGGCTTAAAGAGAGTTAGATGGCTACCCGAAGAAAGCACGAGTTGAAAGACTCTATGCTGGAAATCCTGATTTGCCGACACATGACTTTGGTACCCTGCTTTGTGATCTTGTGTACCTTGATTCATGTCATCCCAAATTGGGACTATGATTAGGAGCCCTACTTTATGATCTTGTGCACTGCCATGACATGTTGATTTTCTTATGGATTTTGGCACATTACTTTGTGATCTTGTGTGTTCCGTTACTGATACTCCCGTCCTTGAGGCAAACTTGGATTGGGGGGCTTGGCCACCGAGTTGAGTCATGGTTTCCAGGAAAATGTTTTGAACATCATCAAACTATGCCCATGCGTTTTTATTTACCTTATACTAAACTGCTTCATTAAATTCTCTCACTTATATTGTATGTAAATATGTTATTTTTGGATTGTTCTGCGTACCAGTACCTTTGTATATTGACCCCCATATTTCAGGTTCTGAGGCCGAGTCCTCGAGTCCTACTAATCAAAATATCATTGTCAGACACTTGGAGTTGGTGAGCTTCCCTTATTCATGTGATGATTTATATGTTTTTAGTTCATGGTCCGACTGGGGGCCTTGTCCCGATTTCAAACAGATTATTGTTTTTAATTTAGTAGAGACTTCGTAGACTTGTTATAGATGGTTTTGGATTTCTGATGAACTTGTGTTCCGTATTATTAAATTGAAACAATAGAACTACCACATTTCTGATTTACTTCCGCAATTTTTATAATAGATGAGTTACACTTATGATTACCAGCTAAGGGGTCTCTCGGGCCTTCAATGTTCAGGATGTCCACGCGGCCAGGGCCTCAGTTCGGGTTGTGACATAAGCAGAGGACATATTACATTTCACATGACATCCGATTTTTTCAATTGGAGGGAAAAGACCCCTTTTCTTATGTTGATACTAGAAAAATCCTTGAGAGACAGCACCACTAAGATCCGAAGGTCTGAAAGCAAAATCTGCTAACCTTCTAGGGAGACTTGTCGTGCACTCGCTCCTTCTAGGCTCCACCTTATCTGCCAAGTTGTCCCGTACACTTGTGGTATTGTCTAAAGGGCTAAAAAGGAACTCTGGCGACCTTCTAGAGGGAATTGTCTTGCGCTTGCTCCTTCTAAACCGATGAATATTCTTCTGCCAACCTTCTAAATGGAATCTGTCCACCATGGCTTCCAAGTTGTCCCCTACATATTTGGCACAATTACCTTGCAATCCTCACATGACCAGTAGACCAACTGGTTGTATGTAACTTCATTGAGGCAGTAGCTGAAGAGATAATAAAGACAGAAGATTATCAAAACCATAATAAGTATTTAGAGACCATTGATTATTATGACAAAGAAATAGAACAAGAGAAAGAATGCAGAAACTACAACACAAATTCTGGGTAATCAAGGCAACGATCAGTCTAAGATACTAATTACCTTCATCGCTATACCAAACTAGAACCATAAACAAGACATTCAAAGAACCATAGACAAGATATTCAAAGAACCATAGATGGATTACCATGAGGATAAACTCAAATTGTGAATCCATTGAGTTGCTCATCAACTTAGTGTTTGTCAAACCTCCAAATTTGTCAAAATCAGCATATTCAGCCAAAGAAACCTAAAGACAATCTACTTATTCCCTAGGTTTAAAGGAAGGCGGCCTATCACAACTTAAACCGTGTTGGGCCATTAAACAACTTAAATGGAAACTCTGGCTTATAGGGTGATGTGTGGCTCATGATCTCCCATTTAAAAAAAGTAGCAAGAGGTGTAGAATTATCACTCTTATGGCAAGGTATAAAACGTGCTATCTTAAAGAACCTATCCACTACCCGGAAGAAGTGATCATGATCCTTCTCGTTTCTCAACAAACCCAAAACAAAGTCCATTTATCATCCCGATTTTATTATACGCCTTGGAAAAGAAAACAAAGTCCATAGAAGTATCCAATGAAGGTCCATTCAGATTGGACAAAGGTGTTGTAAACCTTCAGGGAACATTTTAGATATAGTTTGCCTGCATTCTTGACATTCGCTAAGCATCCTTTCTACATCCCATCTAACATGTGGGCAATGATTTTTTATGCCTAAATCTCTTAGAGTCTTATGCTCCCTAAATTGTACCATTATTCCACCATTATGGTCCTACATAGCAAACAACTCTTTCACGGAACACCAGCACCATAATGTACTAGCTTTAACCAAGATCATCTGGTCCATAGAATATTAGCTAATCCATTAGACTAATAAGAACTGTATACATTGTAAGACTCAATATCACAGGCAAACAAGTCCTTTTATATATTCAAATCCTTCCAACTTAGCACTCTACATCCTGATCAAGGCATATCTCCTAAAAAGCGTAAAGATAACCACATTATTGTTCAAAAGCTTGTTTATTGAGGATAACGTTAGGAAATACCTTGGATTTTCAAGTATTTAAGGCTTTGATGATCCATACTAATGATAACATCAAAGGCCAACGATAACATTGTCAATTATCTAAAGCCCTAACTAGTGCGAGAACTCCTTATCATATGCACCAATTGTGAAAACCCACTGGTGGGATTTGGGGAGAATAGAGTGTATGCAAGCCTTATCCCTACCTTGTGGAGGTAGTGAGGCTCTTTCTGGAAGACCCTTAGCTAAAGTATAGCAATTCAAAGTAGGTATGCAAAGGAAAACGGCAGTGAAGAAAGCATATCAACTAATAAGAAGTAGTAACAACAACAAAATTCAGAATAAGAAGAGGAGAATAAATCCAGGGAGAAGAGAGATAAGGCCTGACTAAGAGAGAGAAAGGGAGTGAAGACTGAAGAGAATCAGATTTAGCTTTTCTTTTAGTGGCAAAAGCCGAAAAAGCCAATCTCATCAATGAAGTAGGAATTAAAATTAAGTGTGTCTAATGAAAACCATAAATGGGAAGGAATGCTAACCTAATACCTTCATATAGTAGGTTAGCAAAACCATATATCATTTATGTCCGATTCATTTTTTAAAGTTACTTTATTTAGTTGTGCACGTTTATTTGGAATTTTTTAAAAAAATTATATCGGTTCTCATTTCACCCTTTCAGCAAAGCAGGCTCTTGTCCCCTGTTTACACTTCATCTTGTCTTAACCTTTATCAGAATAGTAGAACTATATGCATATCACTAGACCAAACAAAATAGGAATTACAAATGTTCTTAAATATTTTTTTTCATAATTACAGTTAACAAATACCGCGAACATGTTCTGATGATTTCACAGGGACTCATCTAAGGAATTGTTGACCAAAATAAGTCATTTTTTAAATTAATTCACGAAAGTAATATGTTTTTTGAAAACTTTACAAAACTAGTATAAACATTGTTGGCAGTAACGTATTACGTTTTAAAAAAGTTAATGGACCAAAATGGCAATAAAGTATGAATCGTTATTGACAGTAACTTTTTTGGATTAAAATGTTATCAATGGTAATGAGCCTCTACAACTCTACCACATCAGACTCTGCAGAGTTGATTTGGCAGTGTGGGATAGTTTGATGTGGCAGAGTTGCAGAGTCTCGTTACTGTTGGTAACATTTTAAGCCAAAACTCTCTCCGCAGTTACCCTTGTTAATAGGTTATGAACTGTAGTAAAAGGAATAGGGGACATGCAACTTTTTCCTTCTATTTCCTTATACTCATTTTTATTTGCCCCTGACTGTCCACTTAATTTGATTTCTGTAATCAAATTAACCAAACACCTCAATTGTGGTGTCACTTTTTTGGCTGACTCTATTGTTGTACAGGACCGGAGAACGGGGAAGACGATTGGAATAGGATATGACTCCCTGTATCACATGTCAAAATCGCCACCACTAGTTTCCTGTAATTCTGCTGCCTCAATTGATCTTCTCAACAGACGTTATGGTCACCCGAGTCTCGCAAAACTCCAAAAAATAATTCCTGGTCTTTCCACTTTGTCTTCTTTAGATGTGAGTCTTGTCAACTTGGGAAACATAGTCACACCTCATTTCCCAAAATAGTAAATAACAGGGCCACATATATGTTTGACATTGTTCACTAAGATATATGGGTCCTAGTCGTGTCATTTCAAGTCTAGGATTTCAGTATTTTATTACCTTTATTGATGATTTTTCCCATTTCACATGGGTATATTTAATGAAAAATCATTCTGACGTATTATCCCTTTTTCAGAAATTTCGCGCTAACATAAATAATCAATTTGGTGTTTCAGTAAAGGTATTACGCAGTGATAATGCCAAAGAGTACTTATCTTCTCCCTTTTCCAGTTTCATGTTGTCTGAGGAAATCACTCATCAGACTTATTGTGTGTATGTATACTCCTTATCAAAATGGAGTGGTCGAACGTAAAATAGGCATGATACAAGATCAAACACAAACAAGAAAATCAAGAGATCTACAAGACAATAACACTAGAGAATCAAAGGCCCCACTCGGATTTTCTATGTTTTCAAGACAACAACCACAATATTCAACAAGATAATAGAGGACACAAGATTACAATGACTATAGTGAATCGAAAGAGCCCCACATGGCTTCACTATATCAACACATAAACAACAAGATTACAACAACAAGAAAGTCACGGGTACATTAGCAACAAAAAAGGAACCAACAGATACAAGATAAATAGTTAGACCAAATGAAGAGACAATCTTAAGAACCCAAGAATTGATACACTCTTGGACCGTTAACACTGCCCACAACAGAAAACTAATTCTACATTAACACAAGAGGGACTTTACCTTCTCTAAACACCAACGTTTCAAGCCAATATGCAAACACAAGTGAATCTTCACTTGTCTAGCCCTAGTTTCGGTTGGGGCTTCTAAAGAGAGAGGCTAAAATGTTACAATGTTTCAAGTCTTGACAATGATCAACCAAGTCTCAAAAATCCTAAGTTGGTCTATTTATATTACAACACAAAATAAGACATAAATGACAAAAGTGCCCTTTTAATTAAAATGCTCCAATGGGCTGCCCATAGAGTGCATACATAGGGTGGTTTTGGACTTCATTAACACTTAAGTTCGGCCCTTCTCTCGGTTGTATTTGACATGCTTAAAATATGTCCATCTACGAGGTCGTACTCGTATCATTCTCTCCACATTGAAAAGAGTTTGACCTCAAACTCACAGCTTCATCAACCTCACGGCTCCCCCATAGAATCACCTCCTCGTTTTCTGTCCTAAAACTTGTAGGCTTAGACAAGGACTCCTTGAGTTCATCAAGCATATTTTTGTTAGAAAGTTGCTTGGCATCTCCCTGGGAAGCATAATATCATGTACCTTCACATAAGCAAAGGCGGTACTAGGCAAAATGCTAGTACCTACGTTAGTGAGAAGTAAAGGATTCCCGAGGGTAAGTCCCGAAAGTGAGGACCCCTTGTATCTTTGCTATTTGATTCCCTCTGCTTTGCCTCTACTCCCACTCTCGGTCCTTCCCTTTCTCTTCTTCTTCCTCTTTTCTTCGAACTCTCTAACTTTTTGACTAACTTCGGCCACTTGTATCGGTGAGAGAGAGTAGAGTGTATACCTTCGGCCATGGTGCTCCAAAGTGTAGCTATTGGATCGTCCATCATGCACGGTAGCTTTGTCATATTTCCATGGTCTTCCCAACAATAGGTGGAACGGTTGCATAGGAATAACATCACACAACACCTTGTCAAAGTAGTTGCCTACCTTGAACTGTATCACTACTTGTCGGTTTACCTTTAACTCCCCGCACTCATTTAACCATCAAAGGTTGTAGGGGCTGGAATGAAGGATATTGGGTAGCCCTAAAACATCAACCAAGGTACTACTAGAAACATTGGCACAACTACCTCCATCAATAAGCATAGAACACACAACCCCCTTAATAAGGCATTTGGTGTAAAAAAGGTTTTCCCTGGGATCACCCAAAATCTTTCTAATCATAGACTTTCTCACTACAAAACATGGAACTTCAATCTCACTTTCACACGTCCAAGCATGCTCCTCCTCCCCTTTCTTTGGTTTCTCAGGTTCTATCCCCCCTCCATCTTGAGATTGATCATCAATCTCCTTCGGTTCTAAGTCCCATCTCCTCCCTAAGAAAATAATTTTACCTCCCTTAAGATCACATTCCTCCTATTTGGACACTCACTAGCCTTGTGTCCTCAACCTTGATATTTAAAACATTGAAAATCCTTAGAATTAGGGAAGGAATACGGTTTATCTTCATTTCTCGGAGGGTACTTTCGAGGTGTCTTGTTTTCGTCTTGGGAATCCTTGGCCTCGGTTGATCCACTTTGGAAGAATCATTCTTATCATGGTGCCAACCTGAGGATGATTGGACTTTGAACTTAGACCCCGGTTTCTCCCGCAACTCTCTTTCAATTTCCAATGCGGCTTAGAAGATGGCATCAAGGGTGTCGAACTTGTGAAGTTTCAAACGTGAAGCAATATCTCTATTCAACCCCACCTTGAATCGGATGATGTTGTGATGCACTTGTTCCCCTCTATGATCAAGTTTCAAGATGAGTTGTTGGAACTCATCGTAGTAAGCCACGACACTTTTGTTTCCTTGCCTCAAGTTATACAACTTAGCAAGGAGCTCTTGATAATATCTTTCGAGTAGGTACCTTTGTCTCATAAGGTACCTTATCCGAAACCAAGGAGGGGGCTTCCCCTCTACCAAAACTTTGCCAAAATGCTTAACATACTCCCACCATGTAGTAGCATAACCCTCAAAGTAAGCAATCGTGTAGCAACTCTTGTTATCCTCAGTAAGATCATTGACTTGGAAACCCTCTCACGTGGGGATTCCCATGTAAGAAACTCTTCGGGATCACTCTCACCCTTGAATATTGGAAGCCCCATTTTGATGGTATTTAGTCCTACTTCAAGGTTTTGGTTCCCTTGTTGATTCCAATGACCAACTCTTCCTTCTCGACCATGAACCTCCCTTGGATCAACATGTCTACCCCGTACCTCTTCCCCCTCGTGTAACCATCATCAAAATACCCATACCCCTCATTTTGGATAGGTCTATTCGGGTTAAGTGGAGCTTGTAGTGGCGGGTTTGGATTTGGTGGATAATAAGGTCTTTGGCCAAGTGGAGTTTAGTTTGAAGGACTCGGGTTGTGGGGTGGAATTTGGGTTCCAAGTCCTTTTTGTTGGACTTGGTAAAGTAGTGGTTGGATTGGCCTCTCATGGTCTCGGGTGAGGGAGTATAGTGGAATTCGGTTTATGACATTGGATGGTTGTCTTGGTGGATGGAACATTTGTTGCAAGGTCTCAGGAGTAGTGGTCAGGGAAATGTTTTGAGGGGTGGATGGTCGACTCCTTTGACTTTCCACACGCTATAATCTCCCACTAATTGATGCCACATCCATATATAGTTTCTAAAGACCCACATTCAACCTAGCCACATCTCGAGACATAGTTTTAAGTCGAGACAAAATGAGATTGATGGCATTACTATCCATTGTTTGAGCATTTGAAGCCTCGGGTTCCAGTGTGATGGTATCGGGATTAGTCCTTCAAGTTATGGTCCAAAAAGTCACCAAATCAGTCCACTATGTCACACACAAAAATACATCACAAAACCTACAAAAAAAAACACGTTAGTTCAAACAACCTCACTATTCTCTCACTCATATTGTGGCCTCACACTTGATGTCACAAATGTTTGCAAGTCGGCTTGTAGTTGTGATGAGTTGAAGAGTGATTCTACTCCTTATTCGGAATGGATTCTTTTTTGGATGACTCAAGTAAGTGATGTTCAAAATTGAACCAAGAAGCACTATGATTATAAAAATGACAAAAGCACAAAATAAACGTAGACACAAACAATGGATTCAAAGGACTAAATGACAATCTAGTAGGAATTTACTAGTTTGTTAATTAGTTCTAGGATCAACTAATGAAACCAAGAATCAACAATTAGAAACTATAAAAATCCAAATTTGAGCTTAATTATTGATGTGAACAGTAGCAATTGGTGACATGGCAACATGGAATTTGTCTCGGGCCCACAAAACTTAGTCACAAATTTGAAATTTTCAACCTTCACACAATTTAGAATGAAAGACAATTGGTTTTGGGGGTTGGGGGGGGGGGGGGGGGTGTAAGTCTTGAGTCTTTTAAGTTATTCTCAAAAATATGATCTTGACTTGTTCTAGTTCCACCAAACAAGGCTCCTTGATTTAGGGATAGTAGTTGAATAAGTCGATGTCAAGTCTAGGAAGTGATGATTCAAGTCTTCTCACAAACAACTTTACAACTTTTATCTTCACCCCTTTGGAATCTATTTGCACTTTTTGTTGGTTATATTGTAAGACTAGGTGAATAACAAGATGAACATACAACAAAAACTTTAATAACACCAAAAACAACAACAATGTTCCACTCCAATTCTACAACAACATCACCATTCGGCCAATCTTGCAAGTTCACAACAACAATGTCATATTTTAAGCTCAAACTTTAGATTTAGACACTTGTAGTGTGGGTGGGTAAGAAACCAACACTTGAAACACTCTAAACAAACAAAATGACTACCAAATCTAGACACACAAACACCAATCTCGGCCAAGACAACAAAACAACACAAATTTCTCGACCAAGAACAAGATGGTCAGATTTCTCTCTTTCTTTTTTTGGAATGTTTAGATTTCAACAATTTTTTTAATTTTTTTTTAGCAAGAAAGCCCAAGATTGGTATTGTAAGAACAAACCAAATATGTTTTCGGTACCAAATGATACAAGATCAAACACAAACAAGGAAATCAAGAGATCTACAAGACAATAACACTAGAGAATCAAAGACCCCACTAGGCTTTTATATGTTTTCAAGACAACAACCACGATATTCAACAAGATAAATAGAGAACAGAAGATTACAATGACTATAGTGAATCGAAAGATCCCCACATGTTTTCACTATATCAACACATAAACAAAAATATTACAACAACAAGAAAGTCGCGGGTACATTAACAACAAAAAAGGAACCAACAGATACATCAAGATACAAGATAAATAGTTAGACCAAATGAAGGGACAATCTTAAGAACCCAAGAATTTTTACACTCTTGGACCCTTTACACTACCCACGACACAAAACTAACTCTATGTTGACATAAGAGGGCCTTTACCTCCTCTAAACACCAACGTTTCAAGCCAATATGCAAACACAAGTGAATCTTCACTTGTCTAGTCCTAGTTTCGGTTGGGGCTTCTAAAGAGAGAGGCTAAATTGTTACAATGTTTCAAGTTTTGACAATGATCAACCAAGTCTCAAAAATCCTAAGTTGATCTATTTCTATTACAACACAAAATAAGACATAAATGACAACAGTGCCCTTTTAATTAAAATGCTCCAATGGGCTGCCCATGGAGTGCATACATAGGGTGATTTTGGACTTCATTAACACTTAAGTTCGGGACTTCTCTCGGTTGTCTTTGATATGCTCAAAATATGACCATCTACGCGTTCATACTCGTATCAAGGAATCTCATTGAAACTGCTCGTACTTTACTTATACACCTTGTTGCTTATTACTTGATCAATAAAATGCCCTCCACAGTGTTGCAAAGACAAAGTCCTCACTCAATTATCTTTCCAGGTCAAAATCCTTTTCATCAACCATGGATGTATTTTCTTTGTCTATGATCAAAGTACTTTAAATGAAAAACTCCAACTGAAATCAATTAAGTGTGTTTTTCTGGGATACTCTCATCACCAAATAGGTTACAAATGCTATGATCCAAAAATAAATAAATATTTTATTAGTGCAGATGTGACATTTTTTGAAACATCTCCCAATTTTACAACTAGCACTACAAGCAGAAGTTTAATTCCTCAAGTTTTGCTAGCACCCATACTTCCTATACAACAAGTCAATATTTTAGAAAACTCTAAAATGATCCTCCTCCTCCTCTTCAAGTATACACCCAATGCGCTCGTCCTCTTAAAAATGATAATGATAGCACCACTCCTAGTCCTGCTGCATTGGTAGCTCCTGATGAATCATCTCTTGCTCCTTCAGCTCTTGTCATGCCTTTATCAGATGTTGTGACCCAACCAATTTCATACGCAAAGGTATACATACTACTTGAAATCTACAATCAAAGAGATATAATTGTTTAAGTTATTATCGATTGTCCCCGTTATATTATACCTTTGTATCTACCCTATCCAATTTACCTACACTAAAGACTCTTAGCGAAGCATTGGAACATCTAGGGTGGAGAGATGCTATGATCGAAGAAATGAATGCTTTATAGACCAATAACACTTGGGAATTGGTCCAGTTACCAAAGGGGAAGTCTACTTTTGGAATTACATGTATCTGTACAGTAAAAGTGGGTTTGGATGAAATGGTTGATCTACTAAAACCTTGCCTTGTTGCCAAAGGGTACACCTAAATTTATGGTCTTGACTATGGTGACACGGTCTCTTCGGTTGCCAAAATTGCATCTGTCTGATTGCTTATCTCTTTGGCAGCAATGCATCATTGGTCGCTTCATTAACTAGATATTAAGAATGCCTTTTTTGCATGGAAACTTATTGAGGAAGTTTGTAAGGAACAACCTCCTGGATTTGTTGCTTAGGTGGAGTCAGACTTAGTTTGCCGTCTCAAATGTTTTCTATATGGCCTCAAGTAATCTCCAAGAGCATGGTTTAGTAGATTTAGTTTTGTTGTCCAACATTTTAGGATGTCTCAAACTAAAGTAGACCACTCTGTTTTCGATCGACATAATGATATAGAAAATATCATTTATCTGGTCGTTTATGTTGACAGCATTGTCATAACTTGAAATGATCCAAAAGGAATATCGCAGCTGAAGTAACATTTGTTCCATCACTTTCAAACCAAAGATTTGGGGAAGGTAAAGTATTTTTGGGGATTTGATGTAGCAAAATCCAATACAAGTATTGCTATCTCACAAAGAAATTATGCTTTAGACATATTAGAAGAGACATACATGTTAAATTGCAAACTTATTAACACTCCTATGGATCCAAACACCAGACTCATCCCTGGACTGGCGGGCCACAAAAAGATCCTGGTAGATATAAAAGAGTGGCTGATAAATTAAATTATCTCACTATCACATGCTCGGATATTTCATTTGAAGTAAGCATGGTTATTTTCTCCAAGCTCCATGAAAAGATCATTGGGATGCAGTAATTAGAATTCTTTGATACATCAAAGCCTCCACGACAAGGATTGTTAAATGAAGACAAAGGTCACACAGACATTGTTGGATATTTTGACATAGATAGGGTAGGTTCTCCAACAGATAGACACTCTACTTTTGGGTATTGCGTCATGGTTGGGGGCAATTTAATTTCTTGGAAAAGTAAGAATAAAGATGTTGTTTCTAGATATAGTGTAGAAGTTGAATATCGACCTATGGCCCTTGCTATATGCAAACTTATTTGGTTGAAACAACTTCTCCGAGAGCTAAAATGTGTTGAATTCAAACAGATGAAATTATATATGACAATCACGCTGCGCTACATACTGCCTCGAATCTAGTTTTCCATGAAAGAACGAAGCATATATAGGTAGACTGTCATTTTATTAAGCAAAAAATTGAATCTAGATGCATTGCCATCAGATTCATCAGTTCAAATGACCAATTGGCAGATATTCTTAATAAGTCCCTTAGAGGAGCTCGGATTGGATACATTTATGGCAAGCTCGGAGCATATGACATGTATGCTTCATCTTGAGGGGGAGTGTGAAGAGAGTAAGATAGTATACCAATGTCAAGATATTTGTCAGAGAGTATATTAGTTAGTATATTTGTGTCAGATATACATAGTCAAATATTTAGGTAAAACGCATGAACTCAGGGATCTTCTCTTGACATTTTGTGTCTATCTTTGTGTATATACTCTAGGTGTAATATATCATTTAGTGAATGAGGTGAAATACAACTACATCATTAATAGTAACAATCTAACATACCGATGTACAACCACTTCCAGACAAATGACACAAAAAAAAAGCGCGTTCGAGTATCCTTTGTCACCACAAATTAGACTAAGGGTGTCAAGTGGGCCGAGCCGGGCCAACGCAGAACCGGACCGTGAATGTTAGCCGGGTTGTGGGATGGTCCGGATCCGGGCCTGGTTAAACGGGTCTGGCCGGTTCTGGGCTCAACGATAATTTTTTAAAAAACAACCCTGAATCGGCCCACTTAACCCAACCCGGTCCAACCCACCTAAATCCGATCAAAACCGGTTTAAAATCTGGTAAAAAATGATCAAAAGCAAAAAAAAAAAATTCCCCAATATACACTATATATACCCACCTATATACATTTTAAATACGTTAAATAATATATATACACTATATATATAGTATATACTACATTAGATTTAAAAAAATATATACACAATTACACATGTAATTGTGTATACAACTATACGTTAGTTAAATATATATATTACTCTAAATAAAACATATTCTACAAGATATATACTACAATATAATGATATATATAATAATTTATAAAACATATAAACATGTATACATTAAATATATACGTTTATAGAAGATATATAGACATATACGTACCATTCAATCTATATGTACTACTTTAAATAAAATATACTACAATATATATATATATATATATATATATATATATATATATATATACTACAATATATACACAAACTATATATATAGTTATACACTAATTTATAAAACATATACACATATATACGTTAAATATATACGTCTATAGAAGATATATCACATATATACGTACCATTCAATATATACGTACTACTTTAAATAAAATATACTACAATATATATACTACAATAGATACACACACTATATATATAGTTATATACTAATTTATAAAACATATACACATGTATACGTTAAATATATATGCCTAAAGAAGATATATACACATATATACGTACCATTTAATATATATTTAATACTTTAAATAAAATACAGTACAATATATATATATATATATACCACAATATATACACACACTACATATATAGTTATACACTAATTTATAAAACATATACACATGTATACGTTAAATATATGCGTCTATAGAATATATATACATATTTATATGTACCATTCAATATATACGTACTACTATAAATAAAATATACTACAATATATTTACTAAAATATATACACACTATATATATAGTTATATACTAATTTATAAAACATATACACATGTATACGTACCATTCAATATATACGTACACATATA
>NC_061115.1:12971312-13216348 GCF_002878395.1 Capsicum annuum
ATCATTTTTTCTAACTCATTCATGTTAATATTAACGGGAACTTGCATAGGATAGTCAAAGTCAATGGAGGCAAAACCATGCATTGGAATTGATTCTACTGAGTTCTCTCGTGAAGTCATAATTTCTTCAAGTCTCTGCTCGTCGTTTGACTCCACTTCCATTCCTTGATTCCTTCGTTCTGCATTAATCCAATCTCTAAGGCAAACTAGAACATTCATTGCATTGCTTCCTAATGAATGTCGGTTGTCTCCAAGCTGTTGTCCTCCCTGATTAAAAGTGCTCTCCGATGCAACGGTTGACATTGGAATATTCAGGATATCTCTAGCTAATCTTGAAAGCACAGGATATTGTTCTTCATTATTCCTCCACCAATCCAACATGTTAATCCATCGTCTGCGATCCTCTAGTGGCGATCGGAGATAATACTTTAACTCTTCCCAATAAGTTGATACGTAAGCTCCCTCGTCAACACTATTCCAACAAGGTAAATCATAAAAGTGATAAGGAAAACCACTATGTGCCGGCCTTTTATAAGATGATGGCTCCTCAGGATGAGGAGCGACAGTTGGAGTGATATTTGTCGGCAGAACTAAATCAACTAAATCAGCATAGTGATTATATAATTTATCTATGTAAGCATTTGCATCGCCCATAGCTATCCACAAATCATGTTTTTCTTGTTCTTCTTCATCAGAATCATTGTTAGTATTTATTTCTAAGTTAGCATAAATAAGAGTACTAAAGTGGCACATAATATTATATTTCATGCACGAATTTAGCATAGCACCAACCAAGTAAATAGGTAGAATTGAAAAAAAAATATTTTTTAAATTTAGCAAATATGGCACCAACAGCTTCTTTGTAACCTTCTTTATTTTTATATCTTTGAGCAAACCAGAAATATCGGCTATATATGCCAAAATATTACAAACAGTAGGATAATAAACATCGAAAAATTCAACCGTAGCTATATAATTTTTTTTCAAAAACTTAACAAGATCATTAATTATAGTCCAGTCAGAATCATGTAGCATGCAGTGGATAGAATCGGCAAATGAACCACAATGTTGGTTAAAAGATAGTGTAATAGGAACTCTATATTTATAACAAGTTTTTAAAAATTATACATAGCATTTCATCTAGTTTCACATTCTTCAGGCATCAATATCGGTGCAAGTTCATTTTGTTCACATTTAAGTTTAAAGTCTTTAATTCTTCTTCTACGATTATTTCCTTGAACAAAATCAATGGCAAGCCAAATTTTTTTAATATAAAGTTCAAAAAACTCAATACCATCTCTTAGAATTAAATTATATATATGACAAGAACATTTAACATGAAAAATTTCTGGTAACGGTGGAGATAGCATAGATTTTGACTTTGTTATAGCAGTCTTGTTGTTAGAAGCATTATCAAAAGCAATACATAAGATTTTATTTTCAATACCGTAAAATTCTGCAACTTTAGCAATTGAATCAACAATAAAATCTCCAGTATGTTTACGATCTTCATCATATAAAAAAGCAAGAATATGTTTTTGCATAACAAAATTACTATCTATCCAATGAAAAGTAATGGTTAAATAATCATTTTTATTTACAGCACGACCAAGATAAGAAGTTAGGGACATTCTACATTGAATATTTTTTAACAATGTTGATAAATAAAAATAATATACTGAATGAAGTCTAAAAATATTGGCCCTACAAGTAGTTCTAGAAATACCATTAAACATAAGATTATAAATTGCTTGAATATAATGAATAAAGGAACCAGAAGAAGAAAAACTAAAAGGAAAACAACCCACAGCTACCATTTTAGTTATTTCTTCCCGGTTCCTCAATTTACTATACTTCTTCATTACCTGACCGGTTTCTAGGTCTATTCTAGTTTGCGTTGGCCCACCAACAGCCGCACCACCTCGTGTAATATTAACTATTTTTCATGATTATCACTTATATGTCTCATTAACGTACCCATACCCCCTTGCTTGCCTCCTCTTTTATGCTTATATATTTGTTGACAAACATTGCATTGCACCTCAATATCTGATATACGTTCAAAAAATTGTCATGCAATACTAGTTGGTTTACGAGCTCTTGGGCACGGGGAGGACGGGGAGGGAGATTAACCGATTTGGATCTAACGTTAGCATTTCCTACTGCGGGTGTCTCACTAATATTTTTATCATCTTCGTCTAAGTTAACCACATCTACTTCATTTTTTTCTTCTATACCGTAATTTTGCTGAGCTTCTACATAATCCATATCGTGGGCACCTACACCTAAAGGTACACCTACTTCTTCCTCAAAAAGTTGACTAAGTGGTGGCGGAGGCACACAGGTATATCTACTACTTGAAGTACCTCTACCTCTAGTAATTTATTTTTTACTACCACTACCACTTCCGGGACAAAAAATTTTAACACATTTAGTAACGAGGTTTCTTAATTTATCCATAATATAAATTAAACTAAAACAAATCAAAATAAACAAATATTATAAAATTAAATATTCAACCATTATCACACTAAATAAAAATTAAACATAAGAGATGGAACGACAATACCAAATTTTGGAAGTATCCGAAGGTTGCAACTTTAGAAACTTCTACTCGTACTTTGTAATCGAAAAATTAAAAAATTAAAGTGAGCACTTTAGAAAATATATAGAATATTTGAGAATTGAGATTTGAGAGAATGAAAAATTGTGTGGGAAATGATTTGAAAGTGTAGGTTATTTATAGGAATTTTTTTGAGTTTAAAGAAATATTTTAATTGAAAAAAATTAATTAAAAATGGCCAATTAGCCGTTTTTAGGGACCAAATGGTAATATAGCCGTTGGGCCCAGTGGGCAAAAAACTAATTTAAAAAAAAAATGGACCGATTAATCGGCGGGCTTGGACTGGGCCTGGTTCGAGCCGGGTTAACCGGACCCAAAACCAAAAATAATCCAGCCCGGGACCCGGTACCCTACAACCCGTGGGCTGACCGGGCCGGATCAAACCGGACCGATTTTCCTAAGTGGGCCGGGTAGGGTCAGGTCAACCCAGCCAGTTTGACACCCTTTAATTAGACATATCGTATCCTGCAAAACATGGCAAAACAATTATTAATAGTCGTATGCAAAGCAATATACAAATAATGCAAACGATCCATGTAATCTAAACAATGAAAAAGAAGTTTTAACAAAAAAATCCAGAAGTAAAATGTGTTTTCTAAAGTAAGTTATTAATGGAGACTGAATTGGATACACATTTGCTCCCCATGGTAATCAATAAATATATCCATGATATTTCACTCAAAGGTGAGGCCTATTGGTCAATGAAATAGATGGAGACCTATGAGGTCTAATGTTCAAAACCCAATGAACACAAAAACACCGCATGATTTGTGATTTCATCTGATTTGCTCAAGCCTTGGTGGAGATAGTTAGCTAGTACTTGTGTTGGTACAAATAGGCGGCATTGGGGATAGTGTAACGGGAAAAGTTATATTGTATGTACAAGATTAAAATTCTATATAGTATTTGCCAAGATTTTTTCATTTATGTTATTTCTTTTTCTATTAGTTTTGATATGCTTTTCCTTGAACTTAGGATCAATCAATAACAACCTCTCTGCCTCCCAACATAGGAGCAAGGTTTGTGTATACCCTACCCCACTTGTAGGATTTATGCTAGGTATGTTGTATATAAGGTCAAAATTTCTTTCATGTGTATATAATAGATATGAATCCCCTTCCCTTCTTCCGATGTTTACTTTGTTATATTTCTATTGAATCAATCTAGGAGCACACAAACCGGCCCGAACACCATGGTTCTAAAACAAGTAAATGATATATCCACCTTATTAGTACTTTTACAACTAAAATAAGAAGTACTACAAGAAAACACAATGACAGTGACAGAAATACTTATAACTTTGCCAAATTTCAGAAAATCAAAGAGAAAATCTACTGAAGATACAATGAGAAATGAAGAAAATCTTAGAGAAATACCATGGTGAAAACAAGAAATGCAACGAACCAGAGATCCAGAAAACAGTAGTTGTGCTTAATTGTTAGCACAACAACTCAATCGCAAATATATGACAATGAATCTGATAATCACTCTAGCGATACACTCGAAGTAGTGACAAAAGTTGAATCTGTGTAAAATTTGGACAATTTAAAGTAAGAAAATTTTGATAGGTTTCTTATACATATTTGTTAGTTGGTCAAAATATTAATCTGATCAAATATGATATAGAATACTATAGATTAATGTAATCTCACCGGTGGTTTATGAGGAGAGTATAACTTAGGAAAAACTTATGCATAACTTGAATAAATAGAGAGATTGTTGTTTCATAGTCATAGGTGGGGTCTCGCGGAGAGTGTAACGTAGACAAAACTTACATACCTTCTACTTCTACTTAAATGTTATAAATAGTTCAATCACATTAAATACAGTATGGTGCAAACATGTGGGGAATGTATAGCTGTGACGTCTTGACGTAATCTAATATTTCTTAAAAAAAAAACATTGTATACTAAAACAAAGAATTAAACGACCCCTAAATTGACAGCCAAAAAAAAATAAAAAATTGTATTCGTTTAGAACTTTATTCGACTTCTAAATTTACCAAAATAGTCAATAATGAAGTTTTTTTTTTTTTTGAGAAAAAGATTATTACCTATAATTGCAATTTTATCTAATATAAAAACATTTATTAAGGGTAATTACAAACTACAATTAATGCTTATCTACATAGTTGGCGGCTAGATTCTTTTTTTGAAGAAGTATCAAAGCTTTAAAAATATTTCTTAAATAATTTATGATGAAGAATATGAAATAATAGGATTTTTATAGAAGCATTACTGAGGACATGACCCTAGATAGCTAAGATGGTGTGGAAGTCGAGGGTTTGGGACTCTTAAGATATATAGCCCTCCAGGTGACAAAAGCTAGCAATAACGCGGATGGCAATTGGCAGCCAATAGTGACCAAAAGGCACTCTTAAAATAACATATTTCAGGGCCTACAAATATCACCATACTTGAACTATTTATAACATCTAAGTAGAAGTAGAAGGTATGTAAGTTTTGTCTACGTTGTACTCTCCGCGAGACCCCACCTATGATTATGAGATTACAACAATCTCTCTATATACTCAAGGTATGAATAAGTTTTTCCTAAGTTATACTCTCCTCATAACCCACCGGTGAGATTACATTAACCGATACCATATTTGATCAGATTACTATTTTGACCAACCAACAAATATGTAATAAAAAACTATCAAAATTTTCTTACTTTAAATTGTCCAAATTTTACACAGATGCAGCTTTCGTCACTACTTTGAGTGTATCGCTAGAGTGATTATCAGATTCATAGTCATACATTTGCGATCGGGTTGTTGGGCTAATAATTAAGCACAACTACTGCGTTCTGGATTTCTGGTTCCTTGCATTTCTTGTTTTCACCATGGTATTTTCTAAGATTTTCTTCATTTCTCATTTTAACTTCAGTAGATTTTTTCTTTGATTTTACTGAAATTTGGCAAAGTTATTTCTGTGACTATCATTGTGTTTTCTTGTAGTAATTCTTATTTTAGTTGTAAAAGTACTAATAAGGAGGATATATCATTCACTTGTTTTATAACCATGATGCTCGGGCCAGTTTATGTGCTCCTAGATTGATTCAACAGAAATATAACAAAGTAAACATCGGAAAAAGGGAAGGGGATTCATATATATTATATACACAATAGATAATTTTGAGCTTATATACAACAACAACATAAATCCTACAAGTGGGGTGTAAGAAGGGTAGGGTATACACAAACCTTGCTCCTACGTTGGGAGACAGAGAGGTTGTTATTGATTGATCCTCAGTTCAAGGAAAAGCATATCAAAACTAATAGAAAAAGAAATAACATCAATGAAAAAATCTTGGCAAATACCATGTAATTTTAACCTTGTACATACATTATAACTTTTCCCGTTACCACCGCCTATTTGTACCAACACAAGTACTAGCTAACTATCTCCACCAAGGTTTGAGCAAATCAGACGAAATCACAAATCACGTGGTGTTTTTGTGTCCATTGGGGTTTGAACATTAGACCTCATAGGTCTCAATCCATTTCATTGACCAATAAGCCTCACATTTGAGTGAAATATCGTGGATATATTTATTGATTACCATGGGGAGCAAAGCATATCCAATTCAGTCTCCATTAACAACTTACTCTAGAAAACACTTTTTACTTGTGGATTTTTTTGTTAAAACTTCTCTTTCATTATTTAGAGCACATGGATCTTTTGCATTATTTGTATATTGCTTTGCATATGACTAATAATAATTGTTTTGCCATGTTGTGCAGGATACGATATGTCTAATTTGTGGTGACAAAGGTTACTCGAACGCGCTTGTTTTTTGTGTCATTTGTCTGGAAGTGGTTGTACATCGGTACGTTCGATTCTTACTATTAATGATATTGTTGTATTTCACCTCATTCACTAAATGATGTATTACACCTAGAGTATATACACAAAGCTAGACACAAAAGTTCAAGAGCAGATCCCTGAGATCATGCCTTTTACCAACAATATTTGACTATGTATATCTGATACAATGTAATAACTGATTTAGTCTCAGACAAATATCTTGACATTGATATACTATCTGACTATCTTGGCACTCCCCCTCAAGCTGGAGCATACATGTCATATGCTACGAGCTTGCCGCAAATGTATCCAATCCGAGCTCCGCTAAGGGACTTACTAAGAATATCTGCCAATTGGCCCTTTGAACCGACGAAGCTAGTGGCAATGCATCCAGACTCAATCTTCTTCCTAATAAAATAACAATCCACCTCTATATGCTTCGTTCTTTCATGGAAAACTATATTTGAGGCAATATGTAGGGCAGCCTGATTGTTACATATAAGTTTCATCTGTTTGAATTCAATACATTTTAGCACTTGGAGAAGTTGTTTCTACCGAATAAGCTTGCATGTAGCAAGGGCCATAGATCGATTTTCAACTTCTACCCTAGATCTGGCAACAACATCTTGCTTCTTACTTTTCAAGGAATTAAATTGCCTCCAACCATGAAACAATAACCAGAAGTAGAATGTCTATCTGTTTGAGAACCTGCCCAATCTGCATCAGAATATCCAACAATGTGTGACCTTTGTCTTCATATAACCAATCCTTGTCCAGGAGCTTTTTTGATGTATCTGAGGATACGAATTACTGCATCCCAATGATCTTTATGTGGTGATTGGATAAACTAACCATGCTTACTGCAAATGAAATATCCAATCATGTGATAGTGAGATAATTCAATTACCAATCGGTCTTCTACATCTACCAGGATCTTTTAGTGTCTCCCCATGTCCAGGGACGAGTTTGGAGTTATGGATCAATAGGAGTGTCAATAAGTTTGCAATTTAACATGCATGTCTCTTCTAATATGTCTAGAGCACATTTTCTTTGTGAGATAACAATATTTGTCTTGGATTGTGCTACCTCAATTCCCAAAAATTACTTTTAACTTCCCTAAATATTTGATTTGAAAGTGACTGAACAAATGTTACTTTAGCTGTGATATTCCTTCTGGATCATATACAGTTATTACAATGCCGTCAACATAAATGACTAGATAAATGTTCTTTTTTGGACCATTATGTCTATGGAAAACAGAGTGGTCAGCTTTACTTCAAGACCTCCCAAATTGTTGGACAACAAAACTAAATTTGCCAAACCATACTCTTAGAGATTGGTTGAGGCCATATAGAGAATGTTTGAGACAACAAACTAAGTCTGACTGCCCCTGATCAACAAATAAAAGAGGTTTCTCCATACATACTTCCTCAGCAAGTTCGCCTTAAAAGGCATTCTTAATATCTAGTTGATGAAGCGGCCAATGATGCATTGCTGTCAAGGAGATAAGCAATCGGCAGATGCAATTTTGGCAACACCATAGTCAAGACCATAAATCTGGGTCCATCTTTTGTCAACAAGGAGAGCTTTCAGTTGATCAACTGTTCCGTTCAAAGCCACTTTTACTGTATAGATACATCACCTTCCAACAGTAGATTTCCTCTTTGGTACCTGGACCAATTCCCAAGTGTTATTGGTCTATAAAGCATTCATTTCTTCGATCATAGCATCTTTCCATCCTGGATGTTCCAATTCTTCGCTAAGAGTCTTCGGCATAGGTACATTAGATAGGGTAGATACAAAGGTATAATTTAACTGGGACAACCAATGATAAAACTTAAACAATTATATCTCTTTGGTGGTTGCTTTCGAGTATTATGTATACATTTGTGTATGGCAATTGGTAGGGTCACTGCATCTGATTAAGGCATGAGGGAGCTTACGAAGAAAGAGATGGGTCATTAGGAGCTACCAATGCACCAAGACTCGGAGTAGTGCTATCATTATCATTGTTAAGAGGACAAGAACGTCGGGTGTATACTTGATGAGGAGGATGAGCCGTTTGAGGGTTTTCTAAAACATTGACCTATTTTAAAATAAGTATGGGGAATGACAAAACTTGAGGAATTAAACTTCTGCATATAGTGCTTGGTGTAAAATAGGGAGGTGTTTCAAAAAATATCACATCTGCACTAATAAAATATTTATTTGTTTTTGGATCATAGCATTCGTAACCTTTTTGGTGATGAGAGTATCCTAGAAAGACAGACTTAATTGATTTCGGTTGGAGTTTATCATTTCTAGTACTTTGATCATGGACAAAGCAAATACATTCAAACACTCTCAACGGTAGATGATAAGGATTTTGACCTGGAATAACAATTGAGCGAGGACTTTTTCATTGCAACACAGTGGAGGGAATTCTATTGATAAAATAACAAGCAACGAGAACAACATCCCCCCAAAAATGAAGAGGAACGTGATGGTGTAAATTAAATTATGAGCACTTTCGATGAGATGCCTATTTTTACGTTTGGCGACTCCATTTTGTTGAGGAGTATACACACAAGAAGTCTAATGAGTGATTCCCTCAGAAGACATGAAACTGGAAAAGGGAGAAGATAGGTACTCTTTGGTATTCGGAGAAGATAAGTACTCTTTGGCATTATCAGTGCGTAATACCTTTATTGAAACACCAAATTGATTATTTATCTCGGAATTTTTTCTTTTGAAAAATGGAGAATACTTCAGAATGATTTTTCATAAAATATACCCATGTGCAAAGTCATCAATAAAGGTAAAAAAATACTGAAATCCTAGACTTGAAATGACATGACTAGGACTCGATATATTTGAGTGACCAATGTCAAACATATATGTGGCCATGTTATTGACTAATTTGGGAAATAAAGCGCTACTATGTTTCCCAAGTTGACAAGACTCGCATTCAAAAGAAGATAAAGTTAAAAGACTAGGAATTAATTTTGAAGCTTTGCGAGACTTGGTGACCATAATGGTTGTGGAGAAGATCAATTGAGGCAGCGGAAGTGAAGGCAACTGGATGTGATGATTTTGACATATGATATAGTCCCTGTGACTCATATCCTATCCCAACCGTCTTTCCCCTTCTAGGTTCCTGTACAACAACAGAGGCAACCAAAAAAGTAACACCACAGTGGAGGTGTTTAGTCAATTTGCTTACAGAAATCAAATTAAATGGACATTCAGGAGCAAATAAAACTAAATTTAAGGAAATAGATGGAAGAAGTTGCACGTCCCCTTTTCCTTTTAATACAGTTCATGATCCCTTAGCAAAGGTAACTGCGGAGGGAGTTGAGATTCTGATTACTAGAGACATAGTCAGAAGCACCGAAATCCAATATGCATGGGCAAATGGGTAAAGACCTGGTTAGACAAGTAAAGGAATTACCAGTGGGTGCCAGATAAGGGTGATTATCACTTAGCCACTTGATACCGCAAGCAATCATTATAATCATCGCCAGACAAAGTAATTGAATTAGAAAGTTGACCCTCTATATCTTTATGGATCCAAACCACATGAGTTGTACTACGATTGTTAGCACGTTATGGTCGACCATGCAATTTCCAATAAGTTTGTCAAGTATTGTTGAAAATATGTCTCAGAAATAAAGTAGGAACAGATAATTTTAGTAGTTTTAAATTATTAGAGTCCTATGTGACTTAGGAATTAGTTTTCCCTTTATTATTTAAATAGGAATTGGTTATCCCAATTTAAAATGAAGTGCAATTAGAAATTTAACTATAAATATATGTTTTGACTTATTAATAAAATAATTTTCTTTGACAATACTATTACAGTACTTTATTTTTTTCCAATTCATTCTCTGTTATTTCACTAATTTTAAAGCTAAAAACCAACAATTGGTATCAAGAGCCAGAGCCAGTTTCCTGAGGGATCTGTGAGAGATGAATTCTGAAAACAACTTTTCCCAAATAGCTCCTCATGTCTTTGATGGTGAGAATTACCAACTTTGGGAAGTAAGAATGGAGACTTCTCTTGAGGATTTAGATCTTTAGGAGGCCGTGGAGGAGGATTATGAGGTTCTTCCGCTGCCCTATAATCCCACAAGGGCCAGATCAAAAGTCAAAAGGAAAAGAAAATTAGAAAAGCAAAAGCAAAAGCAATTTTGTTTGCTAGTGTTTCTCCAATAATTTTCATGAGAATTATAGCTTTTAAATTAGCCAAAGAAATGTGGGATTATCTGAAGGAATAATATACAAGAAATAAAATAATACGAGGCATGAAGGTATTGAATCTAATAAGGGAATTCGAATTATAAAAGATGAAGAAATCTGAGACCGTCAAAGAGTACTCAAACCAACTTCTTAGCATTGTTAACAAGGTAAGATTGCTTGGCACAAAATTTAAAGATTCAAGAATTGTTGAAAAAATTATTGTTACTGTGCCTGAAAGATACGAAGTATCAATAATTACCATGTAAAACACAAACGACCTGTCCAAGATTATCTTGGTAGAATTATTAAATATGTTGCAGGCACAAGAGCAAAGAGCCTTGTGAGACAGGATGGTATGGTTGAAGGAGCTTTGGTATCCAACTATAAGACTCAAAGCAAGGGTAATAATTCAAGGAAAAACTATTCACCTTGCCAGCACTGTGGTAAAATAGGTCATCCTCCATTTAAATATTGGAACAGACCAGATGCACAATGCAAGATTTGCAATCACTTGGCCATGAAGTTGTGATTTGCAAAAATAAATCTAAAAAATATGAAGCAGAAGCCCAAGTCACCAAAAAAAAAAAAGAAGATCACTTATTTGTGGCAACATCTTCAACCAAGAAATCTGATTTTTGAATGATTGACCGTGGTTGTAAAAAACAAATGGCATATGACAAAACTCTTTTTAAAGAAATTCTGCCTTTGGAAAATAAGAAAATCAGAATTTGGAATGGTGACTATATTCCAGCAGAAGGAAAAGGAAATGTTGCAATCAAACTAGTTTCATGTACAAAAATAATTTCAAATGTCCTTTACGTGCCCGATATTGATAAAAGTTTGCTAAGTGTTGGTCATCTAATGGAAGAAAGATTTTATTATTTGGATATAAATATTGTCGAATCTTTGATTCTACTAATCATGAGATCTTACAAGTTGATATGAGAGACAAAAGTTTCTTATTTAATCCAACAGAAGATGCACATAAGTCATGCAAGAACAAAGATGAAATGGCAGATTTATTGAACAGGTTAAATTCAGCTAAAGCCGAGACAATTTCTGATGAAAATATGTCTTGGAAATAAGGTAGGAATAGATAATTTTAGTAATTTTAAATTATTAGAGTCCTATGTGACTTAGAAATTAGTTTTCCCTTTATTATTTGAATAGAAAGTAGTTATCCCAATTTAAATTGAAGTGTGTTAGAAATTTCTAAATATATGTTTTGATTTATTAATAAAATAATTCCCTTTGACAATACTATTGCAGTATTTTATTTTTCTCCAATTCTTTCTCTGTTATTTCTCTAATTTTAAAGCTAAAAACCAATAAGTATGGCATGGTTTGTTGCAATAGTGTCTAGAGTTTCTAATGTTTCCCCTTAACTCACCATATCTTGATTATTCTGTTGAAGTTGGACCAAGTCTAAGACAACCTTGTATATACATTATATGTCATTCCCATACAAAGTTTTAGCTTTAGTCCAAACTTTAAGAAAGTTTTACAATATTGAAATAGATTGAGTAATTTAGGATCCAAAGAGTTCCATAAGAGATTGCATAATTGAGAATTAATTCAAAACCACTTAGTCCTTTCACTAGCAACAATATCACTAAATTATCCTCATATCTTTGTTCCATAAACCACATCTCAACGGATGAAGACCATGGTGTGTAATTATTACTACCTTCTAATTTTATGACAGTTATAACAGAAGAACTTGAAATAGTGGAAAACATAGATTTGACATCAGCTGAAGATTCAATTTAACAAAGAACAATAAGGACAAATATAAGAAATGAGTTGTAAAAAGGAAAAGTTTTTGGTTAAAAGAACTTGAAACAGAGGAAAGAGAAGAACAAGGCTCCTCTTGATGACTGCAGATCTAGTAGAAACTATTTCGGATCTAAACTGAACAAGAACTTCACCGGAAAAATGAAGAAATAGCAGATGAAGATGACTGCTTTGCAGTTTTTCGGTTACAAAATTATAGGAGTGATGGTTAAGATTAGAATGAATGATTGATCCTTACAAACTCGGAATGAAGTTTGAGATGGTCAGGAAAACATGCAGTAAGTGCTACTAGAAAAGGAAGATGCCGGAATAGTTATCGAAAAATCTATCGAAACAGTTACCAAAAAAGTCAACTTGAGCCTCTACAATGATAGTCGGGGGCTCTGATACCATATTAATGATGTGGCTGTATTTCACCTCATTCACAAAATAATATATTACACCTAGAATATATACTCAAAGCTATACACAACAGGTTAAGAGAAGATCCCTGAAATCATGCCTCTTACCTACAGTATTTAACTACGTATATCTGATACAATCTAATAATTGATATACAAACTAACAAATATCTTGGCATTGATATACTATCTGACTATCTTGACAGTTACTAATTGTCATTGTTAAGGTTCAGTAATTGTCCGTTGTCTTGCATAAACATGAAAAGAATCACTTATCACTAGTTGAAACATGTTTATTAGTTGATGATGGAACTAAGATGTGTCCCTGCGAAATCATCAAAACATGATCTTGGTATTTGTAAATATTTAAGACCATTTTGTAATTCCTATTTGTTTTGGGCTAGTGATATGCGTATAGTTCTACTCTTCTGATAAAGGTTAAGACAAGATAAAGTACAAACAGGGGACAAGAGTCTGCTTTGCTTAAAGGGTGAAGTGAGAAGCGAAATAATTTTTTTTAAAATCCCAAATAAATGTTGCACAACTAAATAAAATAACTTAATAAAAATGGATCAGACATAAATGATATATGGTTTTGCCAACATACTGTATGAAGGTATTAGGTTAGCATTCCTTCCCATTTATTGTTTTCCCTAGACACACTTATTTTAATCCCGACTTCATTGATGAGATTGGCTTTTTCGGCTTTTGCCAAAAACAAAAAACTACATCTGATTCTCAAACTCTTCACTCCCTTTCTCTCTCTTAGTTACGCCTCAGCTCTCTTCTCACTCAATTTATTCTCTTCTCTTCTTATTCAGCATTTTTACATTGTTACTATTTTTTATTAGTTGATATGCTTTCATGAAAAGGTGAAAATATTTCCACTATGTGCTCCAGAGCAACAAAAGATGCCAAAATTTGGGTTTTCAACTTGATATCGAGAAAATCTCAAAGAACATAGTTGCTTTTCAGATTCCAGATTAATATTTCCCTAGTACCTTAACTATAGTAAAATTTTTGCATCACAATATAGTGAAGAACTCAGTATACCAAGATGAATCTTATTTTGCAACACAATGGAAAAGCAACCAAAAGTACCTTGACAAAATAGCCCACGCCTCCAGCTGCTCATGATCTCTGCCAATTAGATCAACTTCATCCTGGAATAACAAAGTGAGGATTGTTCTCAAGCAGAATAAGATATAATTGACATGATTAAAGTAAGTAAAGAAAGAATGTAAATGCTTGTAAAAAGAAAAAGAGAACTGATCTTTAGGGAGTAACCGTGGTTTCTCCAGCCGTGGTGGCGGAAGGCAGCGTCGGGTTTCTCCAGCCGTGGTGGCTGGTTAGCGGCGATGGTTATTGATAGAGAGGGAAATGGATATAGAGAGAAGGTAGAGAGAGAAGGAGGAGGATGTTTTTGGAAATGGATTAGGATTACGGTATTGTTTGTTTAAAAAGAAAGTTTAATTGATCCATCCGTTGGATCAACTTTGATCAACGGCTGAGATTAAAATAATTTAAAAAATAGCTCAAAAGTTGGAATTTGATTTCATCGCCAAACTGATGTTAATTTGACCACAATTGACACATATTGAGTACAACAATGGCTAGAAATTAAACTACATAGGGGAGTAAATTGAACTTGACTACTATTTTAATAAATGCAACAACAACAACAACAACAACAACAACAACAATAATAATAGGCAATGTGTTTTTAAATTGTGAATGTGCACATGTACGTGAAAAAAACTTAATAAATATTAATAAAATTATGTAAAATATTGTATTTGAATTAATAAATTTGTAAAAATGATACAAAAAAATAATAAAATACTTTGTACATTTTTTAAATCATAAATGTAGCTTGTTGAAAATTATTTGATACCAAAATAATGCTTAAAAATATTAATATTAAAGGTTAAATTATTTTGACAAAATAGCAGCCTAGGAGAGCATCGGGAGGTCAAAATTGGGTGTCAACACTTCCAAATACTTACTATATACATCGATCGCATACACCATTTTATTACCCCATAATATAATCAGTTAGTTTATCTTATGTTATTATACCTTCAACAGTTTACTATATATTACCTTGATCTATCGCATGATATCAATATATTCAATATATAACTGGATATATTTCGTTAGCTTTAATTTTGACTACGTATTACGTACATCACTACACAAGAGATATGCATACATATATATAAATGTAAGCTTCGAACTACGCACTACGTACATCACTGCATAATATATATATATATATATATATACACACACACACACACATACATATACACACTATTGACTATGAAGTTTTAAATAAGTACTATATACATCACATGCGTACACGAGTATATTACCCCGTAATATAATACGACGTATTTCATATACATACTTTGACGACTTATAGATTAATTTGATTATTAGCTTACATTAATATAACTTCAACGTACAGTATATTGTTACTTCGATTATTTTAAATCAAGGTATTCAATATGTTCGGATAGATTCTACTAGTTTTTGACGACATAGTTCATCGATCACTACATCATATATATATATATATATATATATATATATGTATATATATCAACTCTTGAATACGTACTATATACATCACATACATGATTTTACTACCTCGTATATAAAATATTACTTGAATTGATAAATCGTAAAAAATGGTAATAAAAAGTAATAAAATAATTTATTTATATTTTTATTTGGATTATGGGTTAATTAAATTTAGTTATCTAGATTTTGATTACTTCATACATCACTACACGAGATATATAGATATATACATATATTTGATTGGCTATCACGCTTCCAAATACATACTATATACATCGATCACGTACACCATTTTACTACCCGATAATATACATCGGTTAGTTTATTTTATATTATTATACTATACATATCACCTAGCTCGAATGCATGATATCAGTATATTCAATATACATCACTACACAAGAGATATTCATACATTTATATTAATGTAAGCTTCTAACTACGCACTACGTACATCACTGGATTTATATATATATATATATATATATATATGTATATATATATCACCTCTTGAATATGTACTATATACATCACATACACAATTTTACTATCCCAAAATAATATACAACGTAATTCACATATACTCAGATGAATTATCAGTTAGTTTATCTTATGTTATTATACCATCACTACATAATATATATATATATATACACCTATACATACACACTATCAATTATATCAAGTTCTAAATACGTACTATATACATCACATACGTACACGAGTATATTATCCAATAATATAATGTGATGTATTTCATAAACATACTTTGATGAGTTATCGATTAATTTGATTATCTTACATTAATATAACTTCAAGGTACAGTATATTATTACTTCTATCGTTTCAAATCAAGGTATTCAATATGTTTGGATAGATTCTACTACTTTTTGACTACATCGTTCATCGATCGATCGCAACATCATATATATATATATATATGTATATATATATATATCAAATCTTGAATACGTACTATATACATCACATCCACAAGTTTATTACCTCATAATAGAACATATTCATTATATTCTGATGAATTATCAGTTATACATGTATGTTATATTATTATAACTGCAATAGTAGATTATAATATCATTACCTCAACTGTATTATATAGACATATTCATTATACAAAGATTATGTTTAACGTCATTTAACGTATATACAAAGAAAAATATTTATTTTATATATTTAAATATAAGTAAAAGATAAAGATTATGATTAACGTAATTTATTTATTTTATTTGATATATTTCTTAGTATAATTTTTTTACAAAATCTAAGCTTGATTGATATTTATTATTATTGTATTGTTTATCGAATATGTGTAATCAGTGTAATTTCAAAAAATTATATATTTGATTTTACATATAATTATTTTTTAATAAAAACCGACCACAAGTGGTCTCTTTTTTAAAATATCTTATTTTTTAATATAAAAGCGACCATAAGTAGTTGTTTTTTTATAATTATTTTTTTATTATTTGTTTTAATTCCAAAACCAACCACTTGTGGTCGGTTTTATAAAATATTTTAAATTTAATTTTTAAAATAAAATTGACCACAAGTGGTCGCTTTTTAAAAATACCTTTTAATTATGTTTTTAAATAAAATTGACCACTTGTAGTTGGTTTTTAAAAATTATTTTCTTTTTTATTTTTTTAAGTTCCAAAATCGACCACTTGTGGTCGCTTTTATCAAATATTTTAAATTTAATTTTTAAAATAAAACCGACCACATGTGGTCTCTTTTTAAAAATACTTTTTAATTATATTTTTTAAATAAAACCGGCCATAATCGGTTTTTAAAAATTATTTTATTTGTTTAATTAAAAACCGACCATTTGTGGTCGATTTTATTTTAAAAAAATAATTTAAAACTAATTTTAAAAACCGACCACATGTGGTAGATTTTTTTAAAAAAAATTTTAATTATATTTTTTAAATAAAATCGACCACAAGTGGTCAGTTTTTTAAAATTATACTCACGTTCAACTTTTAAAAATCTAAAAGCGACCACAAGTGGTTGCTTTTTTTATTTTTTTAAAATAAATAATAATTAATATAAAAATTAGTGAAATGATTATTTTGAAATTTTAAAATATAAAAGAGATCACATGTGGTTGCTTTTAAAAAAAATAAAAGATCAATTACATATGGTCGGTTTTTTGTGGTCTTTTTCCTGTTTTTTAAGTAGTGTTACTGGCTACCTACTTTGACTTGCTATACTTTAGCTGAGAGTCCTCCAGAAATAACCTCACTACCTTTATGAGGTAGAGATAAGGCCTGCACATACTCTACTCTCCCCAAATCTCAGAGTGGCGATGCCTAAGATTCTAACATTAGGAATAGGCGGGAATAGATTAGGCTAACGTGGCAGGCTGACTTTATTTCTTTTCATAGATTCTACAGTAATGAAAGCATGACTAACCTTGTTGGAGGAATCAGGTCTCTCTTTTGACATAACTGGTTATGCTTTAGTGTTTTCCTTATCCTCCGACCATCTTCATACTGATCCTCTATTACCATGAGTGTATAAATGCAAGGTATGAGACTGAGTTAGACATGATCAAAAGTACTCTCTCCTTGATACATGCAATCAATTTTCTAGTCAAAAGGAGTTCAGGATAACAAGGGGTTCAGTTAAGTTTCATTAGTCCAAGCTTAAGCCTATTTCTTTGGAACTAGTCTCTTTCAAGAGGTTTGGTAAAAATGTTAGCTATTTGATCTTTAGTCTTACAGAACTTCATACATATGGCCCTCGTCTCTATTCTATCTCTAATAAAATGATGTCTCACATTAATATGCTTAGGTCTATTATGCTGCATAGGATTTTCAGACATGTTGAGAGAACTAGTGTTGTTACACAATAGAGGAATAGTATCAGACACTATCCCAAAATCCTTTAGCTACTTCTTGATCCATAGAATTTGAGCACAACAAGAACCAGCAGCAACATACTCAGCTTATATTGTAGAGAGTACCACTGAGTTTTGGTTCTTTGGTCCCAAGAAAATAAAAGAGGATCTAAAAAATGAGTCATTCCTGAGGTACTTTTCCTATCAGTCGGGTATCCTACGTAATCAGCGTAACCAAATTGGATAGAACAAGACCTGGTCCCTGGTCCCTTCATAATTTGAGAATCCTCTTTGCATTCTTCAAATGAGACTCATTTGGACAAGCTTGAAACCTGGCACATATTCTCACACCAAATACAATATCAGGTATACTAGTATTCAGGTTCAAGAGGGAACCAATGACTCCATTGTACATGGCCGCATTTACTAGGGGACCAAGTTCATTAGTATCCATCTTTGAGCTTGTCCCGATATGGGTATCAATGGGCTTAACATCATTCATGTGGAACTTTTTCATAAGTTCCTAAATATATTTCTCCTAATAGATCATTGTTCTACCATGAGTTTGCTCGATTTGCATCCCAAGAAAGAAACTCAGTTCACCCATCATACTCATTTAAAACTTATTTCTCATGAGTTTGGCAAAATCTTCACATATAAAGTCTGAAGTAGCTCCAAAAATGATATCATTCACATATACTTACATAATTAGTAAATTGTTTCCTCTTGTTTTGCGAAAGAGTATTATTAATCTTTTCTCTTTTGAAACCATTTTCAACAAGAAATTTGGACAATATTTCATACCATGCCCTTGGGGCATGATTTAATACATAAAGAGCTTTGTCTAACTTCATCACGTGATTGGGTTGATAAATGTCTTCAAAATCAGGTGGTTGTTTAACATAAACTTCCTCTTTCAGGTATCTATTCAGGAAGTCACTCTTCACATCCATTTGAAATAGCTTGAATCCCATATATGTAGTAAACGCAATAAGAATTGTACAGGCTCCATCCTTCCAACAGGTGTAAAGGTTTTATCATAATCAATCTGTTCTTCTTGATTATATCTTTCACTACAAGTCTAGCCTTGTTCCTTGTGATAACATCATCATCAACATGATTATTTCTGTACAACCATTTTATCCCTATAGTAGTCCTAATTGTAGGTCCGGGGACCAGTTGACATAATTTACTTCTTTCAAACTGATAAAGTTCCTCTTACATAACATTTAACAGATCAGCATCCTTGAGTGATTTCTGCACATTTTTAGGCATAATGGTGGATATGAATGTTGAGAAAGCAACCACTCTTTGCTTGTTCCCTGAGAAAGCAACTAGACTCTTTGCTTGTTCCTTGGTTTGCATATCAAGAGTCCATACGTATGGTGAGATTCTCAAGATGGTGAGATAATTTATGCTTTTGATTTGATCTTTTATATAGTAGACTGTGGCTGACTGGTTCCAGGTCCCTAAAAAGCTTGGTCCTGAGATACATGCTGTGAAGCATCAGGTTCAAAAGGATCTTACTGAGGACTTGGTTCTTCTCTTTCACCATTTAAATCATTTTCAACAACTTGAGCAACTTGTTAGTCAATGTTTTCTTCAGAAGGGCCATCCTTTTAAATTGGAATAAATTCCTCTGTCTTTATCATCTCTATTTCTCAATTTTTCCATATCTCGAAACTCATCAAAAATGACATGAACACTTCCTTCAACACAGAGAGTTCTTTCTTAATAGATTCTATATGCTTTTCTAGTTGATATATAACCTAAAAATATTCCTTCATCAATCTTGGTGTCAAACTTGTCAAGATCACCCTTGCCATTGTTCAATATAATACATTTGCACCAAAAAACCCTAAAGTAGCTGAGTTTGGGTTTCCTTTTAAATAGCAATTCATAGTAAATGTTGTCAAGAAATGACCTAATAAGACATCTATTAGTGACATAGAATGATGTACTGACTGATTCAGCCTAAAAACTCTTAGAAAGAAGAGCATCAATCAGCATAGTTCTAGCAATATCAACCAAGGTCCTATTTTTCCTTTCAACACCACCATTTTGCCGAGGAGTTCTAGGAGTAGAGAAATTATGACTTATTCCATTTTCTGCACAGAATTTCTCTACTCTTACACTATCAAACTCAGTTCTATGGTCAGACCTAATCCCTACTATTTTGCTATCCAACTTCACTTAGATTTGCTTGGGAAAAATCACAAATACTTCAAAAGTTTCATCTTTGGATCTCAATAACATGGTCTAAGTGTACCTAGCTCTACTCTAAACCTTTACAGGTCCACATAAGTTCATGTGAAATAGTTCAAGAAGCCTGATGGTACTAACTTGCTTCTTCTGATTGAATAAGGACATGGTTTGTTTTTATTTGACACAAACATCACATACCTTGATGTTTGAAATCTACAACTTGAGAACACCATGGATTAGGTCCTTTGTGACCAATTTATTATGAAGTGAGGAGCTAATATGGCCAATTTCTGCCATAAGTCAGCATTATCACTTTGAGCACTTATTTAGGTGAGATCATATCGAGGAACTGAATCCATATCAACAATATACATGATCTTGCAGCTTTTCCTTCTAAGAATGACTTCACCAGATTGGAGACAAGTGATAGTGAACCAATTGTTGGAATTTTAGTCCGTTTTTTTTCTTGTGTTAGTTGACCTAGTCTTTAGGAAGTGTTTTTTTTTCAGTTGAGGTAATCGTATGTTGTTCTAATTTCTAGGATTTAGTGGAGTCATGTATTATGTCACTTTTAGGAGTCATATGTTCTATTTTTTAGGAGTAAGTGGTTTTATGCTTAACGTGGGCTAATGAGTCTTATTTTAGTGAAAGTACTTTGTTAAGTGTGTGCCTCTATATAGGCTTGAAGTTCGGAAATAAAAGTATCAGTTTCCAACCATTGTTTTCTCTTTTACGTATCTTTATTTTACTTCTTGTGTTTTTTATCAGTGGTATCTGAGCTAGGTTATAGTAAGAGGGAAAACAAGTGAGCAGCCACATATAATATTTTCCTTATCAGATGGTTACAGAAAATAATTTTGTGCAAGCAACAATTCCCCACTTTGATGGTCATTATGACCATTGGAGCATGCTGATGGAGAATTTCTTACGATCTAAGAAGTACTGGCCAATTGTTAAGGACAACATCGGAATTTCGGCGAAAGGAGAAACTTTGACGAATGCTCAAAAGGCTGAGTTGGAAGCGAGAAAGCTGAAAGATTTGAAAGGAAAGAACTATCTCTTTCAAGCTATCCATCGTCCCATCCTAGAAACTATTCTTTACAAAGAAACTTCTAAGGATATTTGGGATTCCATGAAGAAAAAGTATCAAGGCATAGCTAGAGTGAAGCGTGCACAGCTTCAAGCCTTGAGAAGAGATTTTGAGACTTTACAAATGAAGGAAGGAGAATTAGTATTGAGTTACTGCGCTAGAACAATGGAGATCAACAACAAAATACGCTTCCACGATGAGAAGATGGACGACGTAGCCATTGTGGAGAAGATTTTGCGCTCTCTGGCATCAAAATATAACTATGTTGTCTGAGCAATTGAAGAGTCAAAAGATATAGATGAACTGTCTCTTGATAAATTGCAAAGTTCTTTACTAGTTCATGAATAGAAGATGAACAAAAGTTCCGGCAGGCAGGAGCACGCATTGAAGGCTTCTACTGATACTTATTCTGCAACAATAGAGGAAGAGGTAGAGGTAGAGGCCGAGGCTAAGAAAGAGAAAGAGAAAGAGGAGATCGTGGAGGCAGAGATTTCAGCAGAAATTTCAAAGCCAATACTGATCAATCTCAAGGTAGAGGTCGATACCATGACAAATCCAAGGTAGAGTGTTATAGATGTCACAAACTCGGTCATTATGCATCAGATTATTACACTAGACTACCTAATGACAAAGAAAAAGAAGAAAGTGCCAATTTTGCTGAAAATAGCGAAGTGGAAACTTTGTTAATGGTTGTCCATGATGGAACAAAATATGAACCTGATATTTGATATGTAGATTCCGGATGCAGTAACCATGGGTGAGGAAGCAAATTTTCTTTTTCATCTCTAAATGAAAATTTCCATTCTATTGTGTCATTCGGTGATTGTTCAATTGTGGAAGTGATGGGGAAAGGTGATATCAGGATTAAAACCAAGAATGGTTTTGTGGAAACAATCTCTGATGTGTTGTATGTACCTGACTTGAAAATTAATTCACCATGAAGAAGAGTGTGAAATTTATGATCCTATGAGAGGAGCTATTGTGGTAGTCCAAATGAGTTCCAACAGATTATTTCCACTAAAGATTGATAGTAGTCAATCTTGTTTGATGGTTGAAGAAAAAGATTCCTCATGGTTGGGGTATTTTTGTTATGGTCACTTGAATTTTGGAGGATTGAAAACACTCCAACAGAAAAACATGGTCACTGGTCTTCCTCAAATCGTTGTTCCTTCCAAAATTTGTGAAGAATATGTTGTTAGCAAACAACCACGCTCTCAATTTCCAAAGGAAAGTCATGGAGAGCCAAGGATCTTTTGGAGTTGGTTCACTCAGATCTTTGTGGTCCGATCAGCCCAACGTCTAATGGAGGCAAGCGATATTTCATCACGTTTACTGATGATTTTTCAAGAAAAACTTGGGTCTATTATTTGCAAGAAAATCCTGAAGCTTTTTCGACATTCAAAAGCTTCAAAGTTTTTGTGGAAAACGAATCAAGAAAAGCCATTAAGGCTCTTCGAACTGATCGTGGTGGTGAATATTGTTCAAAAGAATTCGAAGTTTTTTGTGTAGAGCATGGCATTCGGATAGAGCTTACAGCTGCGTATACACCACAACAGAATGGTGTATCGGAAAGGAAAAACAGAACCATCCTCAACATGGTGAGAAGCTTGTTAGCAAGAGAAAATATTCTGAAAACTTTCTGGCCAGAGTCGGTAAATTGCAGTATTCATATTTTAAACAGAAGCCCAACTTTTTCTGTTAAAAATATGACACCGGAGGAAGCATGGAGCAGGAGAAAACCAACAGTGGATTATTTCAGAATTTTTGGATGTATCACATATGCTCATGTCCCATATGAGAGGAGAAAAAAACCTGATTACAAGGCTGAAAAATGTGTTTTTCTTGGTGTGAGTCTTCCAAAGCATACAAACTGTTTAATCCATTGACAAATAGGATTATTATCAGTAGGGATGTTACGTTTGATGAGCAAAAGACTTGGGATTGGAATAGGCAGTAGCCTATCCAAATCCTTTTTGATTGTGAAGCTGAACAAGAGCAATTTTCAGCACCCTGCACACTGGAAAATTCTTCAGATGCAGCTTCAACAACACCACCAACAGTAGCTGCAGCAAATGAAGAAGCAAATCAAACCGTTGGGCGTGTTAGAAGAAGTCCTATTTGGATGAAAAATTATAAGGTAACTGGAATTAAGATCCAATTACTCACTTTGCTTTATTTTCAAATTGCGATCCTACCTCTTTTGAGAGTGCTGTGAAGGAAGAAAATTGGAGAAAAGCAATGGACAATGAAATTGATGCCATTGAATAAAATGATACTTGGGAGTTTTTCGATTTTCCAAATGGACAAAAAACCATTGGAGTGAAGTGGGTGTTCAAAACGAAGTGGAAGGAAAATGGCAAAGTGGACAAGTACAAGGAACGTTTAGTGGCTAAGGGATACAAGCAACAATATGAGATCGATTATACCGAAGTATTTTCTCCCGTTTCTAGGCATGATACAATCAGATTGGTTATAGCATTGGCAGCTTAGAAGTCTTGGCCTATTTTCCAGCTAAATGTCAAGTCGGCATTCCTACATGGGTACTTGGAGGAAAAGGTATTTTTGTTGAACAACCCCCTGGTTATGTTAAAATTGGAAATGAGCATAAGGTTTACATATTGAAAAGGGCCCTTTATGGTTTAAAACAAGCTCCTCGGGTTTGGTATAGTCGCATTGAGGGGTATTTACTAAAAGTTGGTTTTTCAAAATGTCCTTATGAGCATACGTTATTTGTTAAGATTGGGGATAAAGGAAAGATGCTCATTATTTGCTTGTATGTTGATGATCTTATTTTTACTGAAAATTGTGATGTCATGTTAGAAGAAAGAGAAGAAAATCCCACATTGGTGGTTAATGAGATGGGTGGTCTCCTTATAAGGCTTGGGCAATCCTCCTCCTCTTGAGCTAGTTTTTGGGGTGTGAGTTAGGCCCAAGACCAATTTTAACATGGTATCAGAGCCAGACCTATCTCATCCAGTGTTGGGCCTCCGGATTGAGATTCGATAGAGATTTTCCACACCTAGTTAAGGTCTGGGCGTGAGGGGATGTTAGAAGAAAGAGAAGAAAGTCCCACATTGGTGGTTAATGAGATGGGTGTTCTCCTTCTAAGGCTTGGGCAATCCTCCTCCTCATGAACTAGCTTTTGGGGTGTGAGTTAGGCCCAAGACCAATTTTAACATGGTATCAAAGTCAGACCCATCTCACCCAATGTTGGGCCTCCGGATTGAGATTTGGGAGAGATTTTCCACGCCCAGTTAAGGTCTGGGCGTGAGGGGGGATGTTAGAAGAAAGAGAAGAAAGTCCCACATTGGTGGTTAATGAGATAGGTGGTCTCCTTATAAGACTTGGGTAATCCTCCTCCTCATGAGAGCTTTTAGGGTGTGAGTTAGGCCCAAGACCAATTTTAACAAAATCGATGATGCATGAGTTTGAAATGTCCGACCTCAAATTGATGCATTACTTTCTTGGCATAGAAGTGGTGCAATCTGATAAAGAGATTTTTATTTCTCAGAAGAAATATGTAGGGGAAATTCTTGACAGATTTCAGATGATGGATTGCAATCCAGTTAATACACCTGCTGAACTTAGTTTGAAGCTACACAAAGATCACACTGGGAAGAAGGTTTATAGCACACTTTACAAACAAATTGTGGGTATCTTGATGTATCTCACTGCTACAAGGCCTGACATAATATATTCTGTGAGTTTAATCAGAAGGTACATGGAGAATCTCACAGAAATGCATTTGTTGGTAGCGAGAAAATTCTCCATTACTTGCCAGGAACGAGAGATTTTGGGTTATTTTATAAGAAGAGTGGAAAGTCTGATTTTCTTGGGTATACCGATAGTGATTATGCTGGTGATCAAGATGACAAAAAAAGAACTTCAGGTTATGTTTTTATGTTTGGGTCCGGTGCTATTTCATGTCTGCCAAGAAGCAATCAATTGTCACTTTGTCTACTACGGAAGCCGAATTTGTTGCTGCGACTGCTTGTGCTTGTCAAGCTATTTGGTTGAGGAGACTTCTAGAGGAGTTGAAATTCAAGCAATCAAAAGCTACCAAGATTTTTTGTGACAATGATTCAGCAATTCAATTATCCAAGAATCCAGTGCTACATGGAAGAAGCAAGCACATTGATGTGAAGTTTTATTTCTTACGAGATCTTAGAAATAATGCAAGAATTAATCTAATTTACTGCAGGAGTGAAGATCAAGTTGCCGATATCTTCACCAAGGCCCTAAAGACGGAGTCATTCATGAAACTTAGAAGGCTGCTAGGCGTCGGTACAATCAAAGATGTAAACTGACTGTTAGCAAATATCAGTTAAAAGGGGGACTGTTGGAATTTTCGTCCGTTATTTTTCTTCTGTTAGTTGACCTAGTCTTTAGGAGTTGTGTTTTTTTTTTCAGTTGAGTTAGTCGTATGTTGTTCTAATTTCTAGGAATTAGTGGAGTCATGTATTATGTCTCTTTTAGGAGTCATATGTTCTATTTTCTAGGAGTAAGTGGTTTTATGCTTAATGTGGACTAATGAGTCCTGTTTTAGTGAAAGTATTTTGTTAAGTGTGTGCATATATAAGTCTTGAAGTTCAGAAATAAAAGTATCAGTTTCCAACCATTGTTTTCTCTTTTAGTATCTTTATTTTACGTCTTGTGTTTTTTTTATCACCAATCAGATAGAAAGTTAACTTCATTGCCCTTATCACAGATTTGAGACACACTAAACATGTTATATTTTAATCTACTCACATAATATACATATTCAATAGCATAATCCAGTGTTTTTCCAATTTTTCCAACACCTAGGATATATCTCTTCTTACCATCTCCACATGAAACACCTCCACCTTGAAGTGCCTTGAGTGAGAGAAAACATTCAGTTGTTGTAGTTATATGCTTGGAGCATCCACTATCCATGAATCAACTGTGACTGCTTCCTCTTATTCCCTCCTGCACATAAGGATCATCTGTTAGGTTTGGGAACCCACTTAAAAATGAGTTTCCAGTAAGAGGACAGGGGAGTAATACAAACTATTTTTTTCTAGACAAGAAGAATAGGTCCCTTTTTGGGTAGCTTCTCTTGCTGAACATAATTTTTCAGGCTTATATCAGCCCTTAACTTGGCTTGACAATGCCTTTTCAAATGACCATTCTTCCATATTGAGTACACAGAAAATTATTAGACACAAACACCGAGTTGTTGTCGAGATTATTAGGGGGATTACCATGTTGCAGCCTAGACTTCTGTCATTGTTAGATCTCTGACTAGTCAGAATAGCTAAAATTTGGTATGAAGTAGCCCATTTCATACATTTGTTATGTTCTTCCATTGTACGGACCAGGTTCCTCTCTAGCTCAGTATTTCTCTCAAAAGAGGTTGCAAGATGTCCTAGGGACTCGTTCAACTTTTCTTCAAGCTTAATTTGAAGACTACTGGCCTTAAACTTTTCCTTTGATTTTGATTCGGATAACATTCTCAGCTTTTCTTTCATTTCAACATTTGAAATTGTTCTCCCAAACTCAGATATTTGAATAGTTAAATTCTTTTTTATTTTCAAGATTATCTATACTCTCATCAAGAAAATCTTTCTCAATAGTGAGATCACCAAGAGAATCTATCAATACATTTGCATGTCTTTTTAGTTTCTTAAATAATTGTCATTGAGGTTTTGCTTAATGTCAAGAAGAGTTACCTCTCCATCTTCATCATCATTTGATTTTTCCATAAGAGCAAAAAGAGAGTTGTAAATGTTATCATCTTTTTCCACATCCATTATGATATCTTTTGGATGCCCTGACTCATCAGACTCACTAGATAAGTGCCCCCAAGCAGCCAACGCTTGCTTGACGACATATTCAGTTGCAGCTAACTTGTCAGGGATCCAATTCTTTCTCTTGCCTTTGTCTCCTCCTGTCTTCACATAATCATTGTATTCCGACTTGGGAATCGGACAATCCTTGATAAAGTGACCACGTTTACCATATTTGGACAATAATCATTTCCCCCTGGTGGCTTGCTAGCATTTTCTTCTAAAATCCATCATTCGTTTTCATAGCTCTTATGAATCTTCGAGCTAAGTAAGCAACATCCTCATCATCTTCAGTAGAATCAGATTTTAAGGATTTAAGAGCTAGAGTTTTCGCTTTCTTGGTTCCTTCTTACCTTGTTCTTGTCATTTTTTTAACTCATACATCTTCAAATTACCAATCAAATAATCCATTGTAAGAGTCTTAAGATCTCGACACTCAACGATAGAATTGAATTTTCTTTCCCATGACTTAGGTAGAACACACCAAGTATTTCCCTCACTTATTTACTTGGTGGAACTACTTCTCCAAGATAGTGTAACTCGTTTGTAATAGCAGTGACCGTGGTGTGCATTTCTTGAATGGTATCGCTTTCTTTCACAGCAAGGGCTTTATAATGAGTAGTGAGAATATCCACTTTAGACTCCTTAACTTGACTTGTTCCCTCATGGGCAGTCTTCAAACAGTCTCATATATCCTTTATTGATTCACATGTAGATATTCTATTATATTCATCGGGACTTATTCCGCAAACAAGTAATTTATTTAATTTATAGCTATTGTTATTCTTTTCGATCATCTTCATCATACTCCTTTCGTGTCCTGGGGATGAGTTTCGTAACATTTACTTCCTTAACTTCCTTCATGGCAATGTGTGGTCCATCACAGATAATGTCCCATAGCTCGCTATCTTCAGCCATTATGAAATCATGCATTCGAATCTTCCACTGTCCATAGTATTAACCATTGAAGCAGGGAGATCTGTTCGTGGACTCACCTTCTCCTAGATTGGGTAGAGCAGTCATCACTTAGGATCCAGTCTAGGTGTTAACCGTTTAGAGAGAATCACTCTGATACCAATTGTTGGCTTATATGAGTCCACCAAAAGTAAGGGGACCAGGTCCCATACACACAAAATTAGTAAATAAATAAGATATAAAGAAAAGTGTTTAAGATAAAGGACATACAATGTTTACGTGGAAACCTCCTTGTTTAAGAGAGGAAAACCATGACCTGTCTCATAGGATATACAACCAACTCTGCTATATTCAAGCCAATATGTGATTACAGATTCTAATAATCACAAGAACCACCTTCTTAATTCTTATCACCTTGTTAATACTTCTATTACAAGTCTTGTGCAGCAACTCTACTACACCCTTTAAATCAACTAACTCTAGTTGACTCCCTAGGTAACTTTACCCAGAATAACAAATGCCATGATGAAGAAAGCTTGACTAGACGACATATCAAAAGTGTTTTTAGAGCAACCATTTATGTTTGGTCAAGATTCCAAAAGTGTTTTTAGGTGTTATCGGATACTAACAACATAATAAATGTAGTCATGACGGTTGGATATACCCTTCCTGATCCAATCATGTAGAACTGCATTGGGCATGTTGTTGTTGTTGCTACTATTCAGAAACACTTATCTATTTATTTTTTTAAAAAAAAACTTGGAAACATCCCAGTTTTCTATAATAAGTACCTTTATAAGAATAGCAGCACACTTTTAATTCTCAGAAGTTTTACCAAATAAGTCATAAGTTGCAAACAGATTTGCCAAATATAAAATTAATTAACTAGCACCCAAGGGTATGGCATAATGGTCAAGAAAGTGCATTCAGAGCCCAAGGTCTCCTGTTCAAATCCCAGTAGAGACCAAAAAACACTAGGTGATTTTTCTTGCTAGAAAGGATTCACTAATTATGACCAAATATTAAGTTCAAAACTCAGTTACTAACACTTAGTATCTCTATCCTAGAATATCAAACCATAAGGGGTCATTTGATGTGAAGTATGAGGGATAAATAGTTTCAAGATAAAATGAAGGATTATTTTATCCCATGTTTGGTGTAAGGTATTAGTTAGTAACAAAATTATTTATCCACCATTTACTCCATAGTGATGGGATAACTTATCCCATATACATGGTGAGATAACTAATTCGGAATTAAATATCCTGAGATATTTTTTCCTAACCAAATGACCGTTTGTTATGGGAAATGGGAGAAAGAAATATATAACCAAGCCTTATCCCAAAGGTCGGATTATTTTCGATAAACATCATCAAATTAAAACTAGATTTTGTGCATACCTTATCCATTAAATCTTTCTTTTTCTATTGATATTAGGGCTTTACTTTTTCATCATTCCCTAAAAAAAACATTTTACTTTAATCCAAAAGTGTTAAGTCCTTAGTTTTGGATTGTATGTTGGGACCTATTTTCTAGAGTTTTTAAGATGACAAAGCTACAACGAATTAGGGAACGGGTTGGGCTCACCTATCACTATCACAGTCAACAGTCACACTAACACAAAATACAAAAGTTGGTGAAAAAATTATTGCCACCTTTTTTCCTAAGCCAATGGGATCTCTCCTAGGTTTTCTTGGGTAATACTACATATTGCTAATATTCCTCAACAAGAAAACCAATTCTTCCATATTCTTACAACTAAACATCTTTTGAAGCTGAATCAAAGGGTCTAATCTGCAACAAGGAACTAATCATTCATCGCGTTGTACGTACTTTACTGAAAGGGTCTATCTTTCCACATACTTTACTGTTTATACTCTATTATTTCTGTTTGCTGAGATCATCTGGCAGCAACCCACTCCACCCTTTTATTTGGTATCAGAGCAAGGTCTTCCATAAAAAGGCTAACACCTTTGAAGGATCTTGCAAAGATAAATGGTTGCTTCTCCGAACCTAGAATAAGTCCAAGCTACCACCAGACCTTAAGATTCAATGGTGAGTACTGTGGGTGGTGGAAGACAAGGAAGCATGACTTCATCATGGCTGAAGATTTTGAGCTATGGGATGTCATTAAGGATGGATCTTTTGTTCATACAAGGGCATTATAGATTTGAGATGTGACCTCACAAGTTACTAAAACTAAGAATTAATTTGATGATACTGGAAGAAAAAATAGAAAAGAATTACAAGGCCAAGAAGATCCTTGTATGTGGCATTGGTCCTGATGATTATAATAGGATATCTTCCTGTCAAATAGCTAAAGAGATCTGGGATTGTCATCAAACATCCCATGAAGGAACCACTTAATTAAAACAGTCTAAGGTGGACATGTTGACAAACTATTATGAGACATTCACCATGCAGGATGGTGAATCCATCCAGGAGATGCACAGAAGGTTCACTGCCATAACAAATGAGATTCTAACCCACAAACAAGTGAGGAAATTCTTGAGCATCCTGCCAAAGAGATGGGAAAGCAAAGTTGATGCTATTACAGAAGCCAGGGATCTACATAAGATGGCCATGGATGAGCTCATAGGCAACCTAAAAACCTATAAGATGCTGAAGAATTTTTGAAAGTTGAAGGTTGTGCCCAAGGTTGAAAAGAATTTAGTCCTCAAGGCTACAAAAGAAACTAACTGTGCTAAGGATGAGGAGATATCCTATATACAAAGAGGGTTCTCAAAGCTTTGTGAAAGTTAGGGAATTACCTAAGGGAAGAGATGCTAGCAGGGGTTTTATGGAAGGAAAAGAAAGTGATACATGTCACAAATATGGCAAGCCTGGTTACTATATTAAAGATTACCATATGCTTAAAATAGGCTTTTACGAATATTCTAAACAAGATGCTATTGAAGAAAATGCCAAGTTTCAAGTTCCTACAGGTATCAGTATGTAGGTTGAAGTAGACAAAGTTGTCAATCAAGTGTTGCAAGCTTGTTGGGTAATTTCTCTAGTGATTCAGAACAAGAAGTAGATGCTTCCAAGAGGGTGATGGAATATGAATTATCAATGTTTGACTCACTTTTTTCTCCAATGACAGATACTGCTTCCGAGGAAGATAAACTGGTCAGCCTTCTTAATATTAAGGGAAATTTAAAGGAGTATTCCCTGAGTAAGCTAAGATCTCTTGCCTCTGTTTTGATTGATTCTCTAAATGACCTAGCCCAAGATAAGGAAAATCTAAAAGAGTCTCTTGAAAAATGTGAAGAAGCAATTGGAATGAGTGTTCAGGTAGCTGAACTCACAAATAAAAAGGCAAGGTTGGATAAGGACTTGGCAAAATATGAGAAAGAAATGGTGGAATTAAGTCTGCAAGTGACTGAGCATCAAGCCACTTGTAAGACACTGGCCTGTGAAAATAATCTACTAAATAAAAGAGTAATTGATAATGCAGGGGAGGACAAGAGGGAGAAACTAACACAATGTTAATGATAATGGTTGTTTAGAATAGTTGAATGAAAAATTGAAAATTATCTCTTGTTAAATGCCCTCAGTAAAGACATGTCTCTTTAGCAATAGAATTAAATATGAGAGTATGATCGTATTATGGCTCTATCTGAAAAGGGGCTATCACAAGCCTTAGAAGAATTGCCTTTCGTACACTCAAATGAAGAAAATAAGGAATTGTTCGAGTGACAATAGAAAAGAAAGAGGTAATTGCATCAATATGGATGTAGGAGACTCTTATGATCCTTCATTTATGAATTAGTAGCAGGTATTCGGGTTAGATAATGTCTGATACGTCTAATTAAATCTCATATCTTTGTAGATATACCCCCATGACTAGGAAGGAAATATATAAAAGGAGTAGTGAGTCAGCACAAAATCATTGAATCTTATCATCTCTTAGGAACTAGGTTCCTAATCAGGTTAGTACCACTTACCATTCCTAAATAATGACCATTTTAAATATTTAATGATTGTTCTACATCACTCTCCCGCCTTCTTAAAAAGTTGTCACTTGTACTTCACATCAGATGCATCGCATTCTTCAAGCTCAATCATTCCCTTATTCTATATATAAATTCCTAAATCAGATTATTTACTCTCTTATTTTGAAAACTCTCTCACATTAAATATTATTAGTTCCTAAACCATTTAAAGATATTTCTTCTTTGGTCATTCTCAGACATTCCAACTCCAAAAGGCTTTTTGATTTAGCTATGAGTAAAGAGATAAGGGTTCAAAGATAGATAGCCTCAAGTATCAAATCTCCCAGTTAGGAACCTCCCTCAAGGTTCCCCTTAAAAGTACTGATAATGATATATGGTACTTCAATACGTTCTCGATCTATTAGGCAATGATAAAAGTAGCATATAAAGCACTAAAAAAAGAGGAATGCAAGAGAAAAACAATATAGTCAAAATTGAATCAATTGCTAACAGGGGAGTAGACAATGAATAGTAAAAAGACAGTAATAAGAGCATATTCAACAATGGTGAGGATAGTGAGATAGAGTGCATGTTTGAAGGATAGAGTGACTATAAGGATGACTCACTTGATTCTGACCATGAGAAATACTCTGTTGGTGCTAGGATGAACGAGAAAAGAAAAAGGGATGTATTTTTAAAGAAAAGAAAGAGGTTGTTAGTTATGAAACCAGTTTCTACTATTACTGGCAAGAGAAAAAGATCAGAAAAGGTTGCTGAAAAGAGATCAGGTTCCAGCTCAAGCATGTTTAAAGAGGCAAGGGAAGAGATTCTTAAGAAAGTCCTAGAGGGAAGAGTTTTTTGACCCTACAGTGGATGATATACCATAAATGAGGAAGTTTCTTGACTTGGTAAAGTTTCAGAATTGGGAGCACTTATTTGACTTTATTGTGCCTTATTTGTGTGAAGAAGAAGTAAGGATGCTTTATCATAACCTAGAAAATTTAGACGATGGCGTGTATCTAACTTGTTAGGTCAATGGTGTGGCTATGGAATTAGATGAAGAGACACTCTCTAAAATCCTTGGTGCTCCTACTATAGGAATAAAGTCCATAAAGTCGGACAAGGGTTCTGCTAAGTTTTTTAAATTGTACGGTGCAATTGATGACATAAACACTAAAAATTTTGAGAAAAGGGTTCTTAAGGGAGAATTTTAGTTGTTGTTTGAGCTTGTGATAGGGGAACTACTTCATAGGTTTGAAGAAAGAATTACTATGATAGGCACTGATCTGTTCCTAGTGGAAATATTATTTAAGTACAAGAAGGTTAACCTATCATCCATTGTTATTGAGCATATAAACACAATCCAATTCTCCAGTGTCTGACTTCATGGATGAATTGAAATAGTTGAAGAAAGAGATAGATAATCTAAATGCTCTACCTTCTCTGAGGGATACAGAGATAGATGTGTTAAAGGTTGCTTTTCAAAAGGAAGGTAAAGTAGGAACAAACCCAGAACAAGATGTGTGCGCTGCAAATGCTACCCTACAGGAAAGGGTAGAGGAGCCAGAAACTAAGAATGTTTGTCTAATGGTACTTCCTAGATTCAAATTCTAACTGTTTCCCACTCTTTTTCTTCTTAGATATCTCTTCAAGTATTATCAACTTCTGTTCTCTTAAAGTTTTGTGCATCTGACTCTTCTTTTTCTTTGGTGATGTAATTGGCACAATTGTTTTGATATTTTTTGGCTATTATTTTTGTGAATGGATTTTGGTACTAATCAATGAATGACTGAATTTCTTTGTCTCTGTAATATCCCTTCTCATTTTTATCTGATCATTTCTTGACCATGTAAGTGTTGCCTTAATGACCATGAATTAACGTGTATGCTTATCTGTACTTGGTTTACTGCTTAACCTCTTTGATAATGCCAAAAAAGGGAAAGTTTGAGGTAACTTGAATTGATTTTGATAGGTGGGATGTGTGGTTGTGTTGATCAAGAGAATGAATAAGGACTAAATAGGGCATAGGATGAATGGGTTGGAAGTTCTCTCACTCATGGGGAACTTGATGCTCATTGATAGGGGGAATAAAGTGTAGGATTCCTATATACTTATAGGTATCAGTGATAGGGGGAATTGGTTGCGCAAACTAGTCTGACATGTGGCCTTGTGGCTTATGATGTGTTGATGAGGTGTAGACTACTTTGTATGGACGTTTTTAGAAATACTGAATACGTGCATAGGTTTGTCATCATCAAAAAGGGGGAAATTGTTAAGTCCTTAGTCTTGATGATTGACAAACTAATATGTAGATAGAATGTTGGGACCTGTTCCTAGAGTTCTTTTGATGACAAAGATAATACAAATTACGGAACGGTTTAGGCTCACATGCCACTATCACAGTCAACAGTCACATCTGACACAAAGTTTAAAAGTTGGTGAAAAAGTTGTTGCTACCTTTTTGCCGCAATCGATTGTATCTCTCCTAGGTTTTCTTGGGTCATATTGCATATTGCTCATCTTCCTCAAGAAGAAAACAAATTTTTTTTATATTCTTACAGCTAAATATCTATTGAAGCTGAATCAAACACTTTAGTCTACAACAAAGAACTAATCATTCATCGAGTTGTATTTTTTATTTCTTCATTTTAAGTCTTTGTAATATTGTTCTTAAAATTTTGCATATGCTTGCTTATGACTATTGTAGGTGTTGTGGTGTAACTCAGATCTCTTTGTAATCATCTAGAGTTAGGTGATCTACCAAGCTAGTGTTAGCTTGTTGTGTCCAGTTAGAACTGGCCGGAGAACATAGCAGTAGAGTTACTGTTGGAGTTTCCTTGTAATATAGCTATTATTATGAAAGTGAGGATCAACAGTTTGATCCTCAAGAGTGGAGCTATATTCAAGAGTTTTCTTGGATATAGTGGAGCTTAGAAATCCTGAAAGCATGTTGTGATTTTCTCTCCCTTGAGCAAGGATTTTCCACGTAAAACTCTTGTGTCTTTCCATCTAGCTTTCCACATACTTTACTGTTTATACTCTATTATTTTTGTTTGCTAAGTTCATCTGGGAACTGATTCCTGAGGTGAGGAGCAACCCACTCCACCCCTTGAAAAAACAACTCCTTCTATTGATCATCAGCACGGGCAAAATATATAGTCCCGCGTCAATATTGAACTAAACGAACACATTAAAAAGTTAACTTTATAGAAAAATGAAAGAAATTTACTACAAAAATCTCTATAACAGATGTCATCTCTATTGAATTGTGTAAATAGCTATAAAGGTGCTTATGCCTCTATCATCCATTAATGACACAAATATATCCTTTTTGTGAATTATATAATCAACTATATAGGTGGTTATTCGTTTGTATACCATTATAGACATCATTTCTATTTTCACACACCAAAAAAAAAAACTAGCAGCCGGATGATAGAGGAAGAGAAAATGGTAGTCCATAAGATACAGCAGCTGCTAGGTTTTTTCGTGTGTGTGAAAAAAGAAATGTTGGCTTTAATGGTATACAAAATGTGGAGTTGATTTCGTTTGAGTAATGAAGGAAAAATAAAGTTATTTTAAGTTTATTATTGTAAAGGGCCGCTAATCGGGTTAATTATTCCAAATATATCCTTTTCAGTGGAGAAAAAATTGATTTTATATTTAATTTTTATTTTATAAAAATAAATGTCACTTAAGGATGATTATATTTGATACTTCTTGCAAAGTTCAGGGGTATATCAGATTCTTTTTGCAAATTTTAGGGGTATATATAATCCTTCTAACACATGAATTTGTTGCCTTTTTAAATTCAACAGCTAAATTGGTATCTTGATGACCAAATTTATTTTTTCACTCATTTTTTTTGTTAAATCTATTATAGATGTCCTAAAAACTCTATGCAAATATAAATAATAAATTTGTAAATTTAGGACTCAACTTTTCTTTTGGGTGAGGTGGACACCACATAGCATCCCGCCTCACCACCAAATAGCTACATCATTTTTTATTTTTTATTTTTTTGTTTATTCATTTTTTTTTTATTTCTCACATTGTCACACTAAAGAATGAAATCAAAAAATAAAAATAAAAACAAAGCAATCTAAATAATTCTAAGATAATAATTCATAGAGGAGGAGGAGCATATATGTAAACACATGAAGGAATTAACTTCATAGATCGAAGAAATCTTACTGGAAAAATCTCTATCAGCAGATGTCATATTTGTAGAACTGTGTAACCAGCTATAAAGGTGTTTATGCCTCTATTGTCCATTAATAGCACAAAAATATCCTTTTTGAGAATTGTGTAAGCAGCCTTAAAGGCGGTTATGCCTTTCGTCCATCAATGTCTATTGTCATTTTTGTTGGAGAAGGAGCGTAGAAGTGAAGATAAAGGAAGGCAGAGAAATGGTACTTCGTAAGATAGCGGCTGCTCGATTTTAATGGTATGCGAAATGTAGACTTTTGTTGTAGTGGGCCGATAATGGGCTAATTATTCTAAATATATCCTTTTTCGGTAAGCGAAAATGAAAATTTTATTTTTATACTTCTCACAAAGTTGAGGGTTGTATTAGACTCTTTTTGCAAAGTTTAGGGGTATATCAAATCCTTCTCACTCATTTTTTTGTTAAAACTATCGTAGATGTCTTCTTAAAAAAATCTATGTAAATGAAAAGAATAAATTTGTAACTTTAGGACTCAGCTTGCCTTTTGGGTGAGGTGTACATGTAGAATCTCACCTCACAACCAAATGGCTACAATTTGAAATTTGTTCATTATTTTTTATTCTTTTAAAACTTTTTTCTTTTTTTCTATTCACTTCTTTCTTTTTATTTCTCACACTAAAGAATGAAAGTAAAAAACGAAATAAAAACAAAGAAATCTAGATAATGATAAGCTAATAATTCAAATGGGAGAGATTTATTTATAATTTATTCACATTAAGGCCTTCTTCGATTCCATTACATTTCTTCATAGGTTTTAGTCAAATTTGTCCTTTTGTTGATTACTATATGAGCTATACCCCTCAACTTTGCTATTTAGAGTAGACATAATCCTCGTTTAAAAAAGAGCTCACCATTTGTTAAACGGTGCATATATGCCCTCACCGTCTAACAAATGATGCAAACTTACCCTCTTTATTAACAAACTACAACAACGTCATACCCCATATAATCCCACAAGTGGGGCTTCATACCAAGTGAATTTTAAAAAATAAATTCTAAACTAGTTTTTAAATTTCTAAAATATCATTTTGCTTCAAAAAATAACCTAAAGCCATTCCATTACCGGTTCTTAAATTTCTAAAATACTCCCTCCGTCCCAAATTATCCATCTCAAATTTTCTAATTTGATTTCTCATTTTACTTATTTCTTTTCATTAATCAAGGAGACAAATATTTTTTCCGTGTTTTACCCTTTGCATTAATTACTTTTTCTTCAAATTAAAATATAAATATCATTTAATAGGGATACTATGGTAAACTAGTCATGTTATTAATTATTTTTCTTAATCAATGTGTCATCTTAATTTGGGATGGGTAATTTGGAACGGAGGGAGTATCATGTTGCTTCAAAAAATAACCTAACGCCATTCCTCTACCCTTCCACCCCTACTAACTTTTTGAAGAAAAAAAAAACAAAAAAAAAGAAAGAAAGTCCGTCTTTTATTCAGTGATGTGAAACAAGAAAATAGAAGCAAGATAGGAATTAAAGATACAAAATAAAGAAAGATAGACACAATTAAATTCAAATAATCAAAAGATGTAATGGTAAAATTAACCAAAACACCTCGAAATTGGGAACTAAAAGCACCTAATCTATTAGAATCCTCAAGAAGATAGTAACCTTACTTGCAAATCCTAGAACAATTGTTGAAAATCAATAAAGGGCTTTCAAGCTCTCAAAGGAGGCACAAATATTCAATATTCCAAAACTGGTAGTTCAACCCTAATAGCTAACTATTTATACAAAGGGCTAAAAGAAGTAAACAAAGACCAAATTATCTTTCATTTAAATTACAAGCTAATTTAAAGGTAGACACTTAGAATATTAAATATCTTCAAGTCATCCATATTAGAACCTTCTAAAGATTCCATCTTCATCCATAAAGCTTGAAATTCTTGAAGGTCCTTAGCTTGACTTCTTGTGAAAGGCCTACTTGAATTAGCATCACTTTGATGTACATTACTCTCCCCTTCTTCAAAAGAATTCATCCTCGAATTCACCAATCTTACATCAAAAAGAGATAAATCACTAACATTGAAAACATTATGGACCAAATATTCCCTTGGTAAGTCCACTTTATATGCATTATCTCTAATCTTCTCAAGCACTTGAAAAGGTCCATCTCCTCTTGGCATAAGCTTATTCTTCCTTTTTCTTGGAAATCTCTCTTTTCTAATGTGAAGCCATACCCAATCACCGGGTACAAAGGTGGCTTTTTTCGTCCTTTGTTGGCTCTTTTGGCTGCATCTTTGTTGGCCTTCTCAATTCGCGATCTTACTTTCTCATGAATGCTCTTCATAGCTTTTTCCTTAGCTTTTTCATCTACACTCATAACAACATCTTTGGGTAAAGGAGTTAAATCCAATGAAGTCAAGGGATTAAAACCATAAACATAGTCAAAAGGGGTTATACCAATAGATCTATGAATAATTCTATTATATGCAAATCAATTAATGGAAATTGATCCACCCAAGAAGTTAGCTTTCCCTTAACTACAGCTCTAAGCATGTTATCTAAAGTTCTATTAACCATCTCGGTTTGACCATCCATTTGAGGATGACAAGAAGTAGAAAATAACAATTTGGTTCTCAAATTTCCCCACAAACACCTCAAAAAATAACTAAGAAATTTTGAATCTCTATCACTAACAATTGTTTGGGGAACACCATGCAATTTCATCACATTATGAACAAATAAAGTAGCAACATGAGATGCATCATCACTTTTATGACAAGCAATAAAGTGAGCCATTTTTGAAAAATCTAGCCACAACAACAAAGATGTTATCCATACCATTCCTAGTCCTAGGGAGGCCAACAACAAAATCCATGGAAATATCTAGCCAAGGACTAATAGGAATTGGCAAAGGGGTATACAAACCATAGGGTTGGGTACAAGATTTAGCATACCTAGCACAAATTCTTTCCACATCTCTTATCATTTCAGGCCAAAAGAAATGTTCACTAAGAATAGCTAAGGTTTTTGACACTCCAAAATGACCCATCAAACCTCCATTTTGTGCCTCTTTCACCAATAACTCTCTCCATGAAGACATAGGCACACAAAGTTTTCCATTTCTAAACAAGTAGCCCTCCTACAAGTCAAATCTAGGAGTTCTAACTTCTTTTCCGTCCTTAACAACTTGCACACACCTATTCAAGCTCACTTGACACTCTCTAAAGAATTTTCTAAAATCATCATCATTAGAATATAACTCCTCCAAACTCTAAAAACCGATCAACCTAGAAGTCAAGGTATTGATCAATGCATATCTTCTAGATAAAGCATCCTCCATAATATTCTCTTTACCTTGCTTATAATTAATCACATATGGAAAAGACTCAATGAACTCTATCCATTTGGAATGCCTCTAATTAAGCTTATTTTGGACCCTAATATGCTTCAAATCCTTATGATCGGTTCTGATCACAAACTCCTTACGCCACAAATAATGTTGCCAATTTGCTAAAGCTCTTATTAAGGCATAGAGTTCCTTATCAAAGGTAGAGTATTGCAGTGGAGCTCCTCTTAATTTCTCAGTAAAGTAAGCTATGGTTTCTCTTGTTTCATTAAGACCGCACCAATGCCTATGCCACTAGCATCACACTCAATATCAAACATCTTCTCAAAGTTGGGAAGTTAAAGTAATGGAGAGGAACTAAGTTTCTCTTTCAAGATTCTAAAGGCTCTCTCTTATTTTCTACCCCAAATGAAAGGTTTATCCTTCTTAATGACCTCAATTATAGGAGCAGCTAAAGAACTAAAACCCTTCACAAATCTCCTATAAAAACTTGCCAATCCATGGAAGCTTCTAACATCACTAATGGACTTAGTAGTTGTCCAACTTCTAATAGCCTCTACCTTTTCATCATCGACCTCAACTCCTCTTGAACTTACAACAAAGCCAAGAAAAACAACATGATCTACATAAAACGAACACTTTTTAGAATTCACATATATTTTTTCATTTCTCAACACATCAAATATCATTCTAAAATGCTGCATATGATCATCCAGACTCTTGCTATAAACCAAAATATTATTAAAATAAACCACAACAAAATTATTAATAAATGACTTAAGCACATGGTTCATTAATCGCATGAAAGTTCTTGGTGCACTGGTTAGCCTAAAAGGCATCACCATCCACTCATATAATCCAAACTTAGTTTTGAAAGCGGTTTTTTATTCATCTCCGGCTTTCATTCAAATTTCATGGTATCTGCCTCTCAAATAAATTTTAGAGAATAAGGTAGAACCACATAATTCATATAGCGTATCGTCAAGTCTAGGAATAAGATGTTGATATTTTACCATAATTTGATTAATGGCACGGAAATCTACATACATTCTCCATGTCCCATCCTTCTTGGGTACTAGAATTACAAGCACCGCACATGGACTTAAACTTTCTCTCACCAAACCTTTATTCAAAAGTTCCTACAGTTGTCTTTGCAATTTTTTGGTCTCTTGAGGATTGCTCCTATAAGACGCTTTGTTGGGTATTTGAGAACCCGGCAAAAAGTTAATTTCATTCTCTATTCCTCTCAAAGGAGGCAACCCACTTGGTATATCTTTCGAAAATAGATCTTCATAATCTTGCAACAAAGAAGAAACAACACTTGTCAAATATAAAGAGGTTAGTTCATTGTTAACAAGCAAAGAACAACCTTTTGGTTTAATAAATATGACTTGAGTGGCGTCCTCGATGTTTAGATCTTTCATGTTCTCTTGATTTTGCAAAATCATGCATATTTTCTATCTTTTTTGATCTTTTTGTGTTTCTTGCTCACCTCTTTTTTCGTGATAACTCATTCTCACTTGATATCTCAACCTCTCCTTTTTCCACTCTTGAGTTATCATTTTTCACTCCTTTACTCTTATCTTTCTTTTCTTCCTCAATTTTTTCTTTCAACTCTCCCATTTTTTTGTATTCCTCAATCATTTAAAAAGGACAAAGTGGGTTAAGAATGTGCTTTTTAACATCCTTAACAAATGCATATTTATTTGATCTCCCATCATATTTATCACCCACATCATATTCCTATGGCCTTCTCAACAATAAATGGCAAGTTTGCATTGGTACAACATCACAAAGCACTTCTTCATGATAACTTTCAACCTTGAATTTTCTCAACACTCTCTTGGTTACCTTGATTTCACTACATTCGTGAGCCATTACAATCTATAAGGTTTTAAATGCCTTCTTGCTGGAAGTTTCAATTGTTCAACCATAGATACACTAGCAACACTTCCACTATCAATGATAAAGAAACATAATTATTCTTGAAATCTACACTAATTATGAAGCAAGTTCTCCCTTTGATCAAGATCCTCACTTTCTAGAGCACTTACACTTCTCCTCACAATAAGAACAAGCTTCCCATCATTATTAATTTCTTCTCCATCACCTTCTCCCATAAATTCATCACTACTATCATCATCCATGTGGTCATCTTTAGATTCATATTCGGATCGATAACTACCATTATTCAATACAATGATATTTCTTCTATTTGGACACTCATTTGTTTTATGACCATATCCTTGACATTTAAAATACTTGATTTTAGATGGAGTTTCAAGTTTAGCTTTGTTACCACCATCCTTATAGTCTGCCTTTGATTTATCTTTGTCCAAGTTGGACTTCAATTCTTGCTTTGCACCTTTGGATTTGTCCCAAGTGGGAGATTATTCCAAGTTTCCTTGTTGTTAGCCCATGAAGAAGAATAAGATTGCACCTTTGAAGTGTTTTCCTTTTGATGACCCTCCACCTTGAGTGTCATTTGATAAGTTTCATATAAAGTAGAAAGACGATGTAATTCTAATGGTTACCTTACCTCCTTATTTAAGATCGAGATAAATCTTGCCACAAGCTTCACCTCTTCATCATTGACATTAGCTCGAAGCCTAGTATGTTCTAGCTCCTCATACTACTCTTCCACACTCTTATTTCCTTGTTGAAGATTGTAATACTTCTTGAGTGTATTTTGCTCGTAATCTTGACCCACAAACCTTTCTCTCATATGTCTTTTCATGTCATTCCAACTTGTAACAAAGTTTCTATTCACCAAAGCATCTCTTTCAATTTTCTCCCACCACGTAGAAAAAAAACCCTCAAGGTGACTTATAGCATAATTCATCTTTTTAACATCACTCACATTGTTAAGATTATATTGTCTTTCAAGTTTCACAATCCAATCAAGATATTCATTTGGGTCACTACTTCCTTTGAAGAATGGAAGAGTAACTTTGATGTTGTTGAATTCTCGATCTTCATCATCATTCCTTCTATTATCTTCTCTACCATCAATCAGATACCACCCTCCATTTCCCCCTCTTCTTTATCTCCCACCTAACCTCTCTTGTTGAATTTGATCATTGGATCCATAATCATAATTATCACTGTCAAAAGAATAATGCTCTCCAAGGTTATGTTAGGCTCTCACTTGAGTTCTATTGAATTGTGGTGGAAGATTTTCTTTGTTTATTCCCCCTTTGGAAGTGTTGCTTGATTGCAACTTTTTGGTAAAGTAACATTAGGAGAGAGGGTATCTTGCACTACCATGTGGGATGGAGTTGTATCAAGAGGAGTCTTACTTGATCCTTCATCATGTTGACCAATGGGATTGAAAACCTCAAGTGGTTGCTTTGCTATTTCTTGATTTCTCACCCTTCTATCCACATCTTCCAATTTTTTCTTCATTTCTTCCTATAGCTTTTGAAGAAAAATTTCCATTTTTATAGAGGATTCTCCCTCCAATTAAGTCATTGTACCTACAAAATAAATAAAAATTTAGTAGAAAGAGTTCCTCACCACTCACTCACATCATGTTTCTCTCTTTTTGTCACTCACACTCATGTATCACTCTAAGGCCAAAGGCTTTTTAGGCCACTCTCAAATGAACTCATCTCACTCTTGATCGTTACCACTCTTGAATAACCCAAGGTTGAGAGTCAACACCGTCAAATAATTCACAAGTAGTACTACTTCTTTGGGATGGAGTGGAGTTTATGTAATCAAGAACGGACAACTAAAACTAACGGACAAGGAAACAAATAAGCATAAAATGAAATGAAATTAAAAAAAGCACAAAACAATTTGAGACGAATAAATTAAATGGACACAAACTAGTTTAATATTAAGTATGAATTAATACTCGAAGCAAACTAGCTAGAATTAACAACAAAAGAAGAAACAAGTTTGAAAGATAGAACTATTTTGTAATTCTCAAATTCATCTTCTTCAATACTCAAGCAAATGAGCTCAAATTTGAGATATAACTTCTCCACAACTTTTCCAACAATTTCTTCAACCAAACACCAAATCAACAAAACCCATTTTCAAGTTGCTTCTTCAACATGACTTTCAATTTTTTTTTGTCATGTATTTTTTTTTTTTTAACTAGAAAACAACAACATGTAACTGAAGGAATAATATCAAAAAACATTCAATCAAATTTAATAATTTATTTTTTATTTTTTTTTTAAATATCAAAACCCCAAGACTTAGGTTTGTGAAAAAAAAAAATCTAATCCAAGCTCGTGAAACCAATTTGATGTGAAACAAGAAAATAGAGGCAAGATAGGAATTAAAGATACAAAATAAATAAAGATAAACACAATTAGATTCAAACAATCAAAAGATGTAATGGTGAAACTAACCAAAACACCCCTTAAATGGGAACTAAAAGCACCTAATTTATTAGAATCCTCAAGAAGGTAGTAACTTTACTTGCAAATCCTAGGACAAGTGTTGAAAATCAACAAAGGGTTTTCAAGCTCTCAAAGGAGACACAAATATTCAATATTCCAAAACTATTAGTTCAATCCTATTTAGCTAACTATTTATACTAAAGGCTAAAAGAAGTAAAGAAAGACCAAATTGCCCTTCATTTAAATTACAAGCTAATTTAAAGGTACACACTTAAAATATTAAATATCTTCAAGTCATCCATATTAGAACCTTCCAAAGATTTCATATTCATCCATAAAGCTTGAAATGCTTGAAGGTCCTTCGCTTGACTTCTTATGAAAGACCTTCTTGAATTAGCGTCACTTTGATGTACATTATTTTGGCCCAAGCCATACCCGCTTTTTGACTGAATAGCCGAAGAATTTTTTTTTTGTCATTTGGATTAGGTCTCGAGGGATGAAAAAGTTAGCGAGGTAATTGTTTAAAGTCAACATGACATTTTTTAAATTTAAAAGAAACCAATATTTAGAATTTTTATTTAATTCAGTCAACATATGTCTAGATATAATTATGAAAAGGGTAAATATGCGCATTTGTTAGAGCAGGGGAGGGAGGGGTTGTAACGACCTAAAAATTTGATGAAATTTGTGATTTTGCGTTATTTAACTATTTTTACCCCTTCCCGTAGTTGCATTATGGTACTTCTGGGGTGTGAGAGTAATTGGCATTATTTTCGATGCATTTTGGTACCATTTATTCGATATTGTGGTTTTTTATGGCTTTGAAAGCTTTATTTTGGACTTATGGGGATATCTTTTGATCCGTGCGATGGATGGAAAAACAGACTATGCCAGCAGCTCAAATATCAATTTTAGGTTAGGTAGACCTTTGGTTTGGGTCTTGGTGTACCCGAGCTCATTTCGACCTATTGATCGAAAAGTTAAAAAAATGAAAATATGGGTGTGGGACCCACATTAGATCAAAATAACCTCGAATAGAAAATTTAATTTCGTCAGCAGATCCGAAATACCAATTTTAGATTGTTAGCATGTTTGGTATGATTTTACGGCTTTTAAATCTCATTTCGACCCTCGGTTTGGAAAATTGTGATTTTGGATTTTCGGGGTCATCTTTGTGCAAACAATTTTTTTTTTTGAAAATTTGATATCGCCATCGCGTCCGGAACATCGAATTTAGTGTATTTACATAGTTCATTTTCATATATATCAGACTCAGAACGAATTTCGGATACACCAACGAAGTCCATTTGGGCTTTAAAAAAATCTGCAATAGTGCAGTTTTTCTTCTATAAATAGCAGTTTCTTTCCCTTTTTGGCCTATTTTACTCATTTTTCATCTTGCTTCTTGAAAGTTAAATCCTAAAATAGTGTGGGAGATTAAAAGTATAGTTTAGGGAAACTTGGAAGCTAGATTAACACCTATTTCTTGGTTTTATGACGAATTTAAAGTAAAAATTCATTTTTTTCTTAGTAATTTCTTGATTAGTTTCTCAAAAGCCCAAAAATCTTATGACTTAATTTTAACCTCAAATTTTACTTCTTTCACTTGAATAATGTTTTTATCTTATAATTACTATTTTTTCATCAATTTAACCTTCAAAACAACTTTGATTCTTGATTTTAACTCGAATTTCAAAGATTTTATCCGGTAAAGCTTAAAAATAGTTTTTCTTCAATTTGAACCTCGTTTTTTACTCAATTTAACTTGAGTTTTCAGCTGTAGATTCCTAAAAATATCAAAAATATATTTTTGAAGTAAAGTTCCAATTTTACCCTTCATTTTCGAAAATCTATTTCGGGGGTCTGTTTTGACCCCGAATCAAAAGTAGTCAATATGGGTGTCGTTGATTTTATTTTGATGCATAGATTCTATATTTAATATTTTTAGTGAATTTTGGAATTATTCATGAAAAGTAAGATCGTGGGTTCAAAGTGTAGCGGACCGACTTCGGATTTTGAGGTATGTTATGGCTTAACTCTTTCAGACTTGGCTGGGTAGTAAATGATGAATAAAATGCATGTTAAGGATGAGAACTAATCATGAAAAATGGCTATCTATGTTTTGTTCCCATGTGGGGGCCTATATGTGATGTAATTGTCAAAATTAAAATATTATGTGATGTGTGTGACTGCGTGGAGTCCTAAGTGACGTTGATATCCTTAAATACATGTGAATAATTATACTGTATTGTTGAAATACCTAATATGGCACCATTATTGTATTGTGATATATTCATACTTGTTGGTATATAAGACATGTGGAAATTCATGGATGAAACGAAAATAATGAGTGAATATTGACACACATGGTTATGGAAATACATCATGTGGACTGGATGTGGAACTACATCACGTGAATTGGTTGTGGAAATTCTCATTTTGAATGATTGTGGACATTGCATTGTCATTCTCATGTTATCATATGCATCATTTAACTTGTTCATTTTACTATTTTATATATACTTATTGTCATTTATGTGTACTTAATTTATGTCTTATGTTATGTACGTGCCTTAAAAATACTAGAAACACTAGAATACTGGATACTAGTATCGTATATTAGATTTTATGAACCATCTTTGAAAGATCGTGTCGGAGAAGAGTTGCGGATATTGGTGATCTTGAGGTTGTGTGCCAAACTTAAGGCTGTGTGCCAAACTTAAGGCTATGTGCCAAACTCGAGGTTGTGCGCCAATACTATGCATCATCATCATATACATTGCACCCACTTTATTATTGTTATGTTGTGTTTGAATTGCCATATTGACTTATTATCTACCTATTTATTCTATATCTTGACTTGTTAATGTCTAATTGTTCTATCTCTCTTTATTATACTTGATGATCTGGATTATACATGTCCCTCTTTGTTCTACTTGAATGTGATATTGTGTATATTTGTATCCCTATCTTATGGGTTGTTGTATTATATATGGATATTATTGAACTATTAGTGCAAGCGGTGTGGGCTATCACTATGGGACATGTTCTGATCGCCGGTGTCGTGCCCTTAGTATATATTTTATATGCTTTATTTCTACTTTGCTCGGTCTGCCTATAATATCTACTGAGTACAAGTGGATCGTACTGATGCCTATTGCACCTTTTCGGTGCAGGTCCTAGCTAGAGTGCACCTCAGTTTGCTTGACTCAAGCGATTATTGGAGCTTCCAAGGTAGAAGTTGGGCATTCATGCGTCCATAGTTCATCTCTATCTTTCTATAGTAGTTATGTCTTTAGTAGTATTCAGAGACAAATATTATTCCTTTGTGGTTATTTTTCTTATGTATTTGACTCCGGGATTGTATTAGTAGTTCTTACACTATTAACACCTGATTTTGGGTATTATTGGTATTTTAAATAAGTTTTTTCCTCATTGTTATGATTACTTGTATGATTCGGCTTCGTACTAGAAACCTTACCTTGGGGTATTTCTGTCTTTTCTCCATTGTGTATCTGTTTGGGTTATAGGCTTACTTGTCAAGGTACACCGCGATAAGTACCATCATGATCCTTGTATTTTTGATTCGCGATAGGGGTGTATATATATGCACCACTTTTTAGCGAGTTATCTCTAAGTCGCAAAATTGAGGGGTAAATTTACTCCCTTCTCTAGGAAGAAAAAAAGTTGCTTACACTAATCTACATTGATGATAGAAATAAACTTTATCAATAATGGTGAAAACTTTAAAGCTAGCCCAGAAACCATGGTCATAAAAATAAATGAAAAGGGTTTGTTTACTATTTGCTCTTCACAAAAAGACCATTTAATAGACAATATTATCATTTAATAATATTTTCTACAATATTTAAGACCGTGAAATCTACAAAAAAATCTAAAGTTTTACTTATTAAATTTTTTCCTTATTCGAATTATGTCGTAATATTTAGGACCTTAAATCAATCAATACATTTGTATAAATCAACTACATTTCCGCAAAGCTTCAAAGTTTTCTTTTCATAAAAGAATTTTAGGCATGTCTGTAAATCCTCTTGAATTGATAAGATATTAATAATTTGAGATAAGCATCCAGTATCCCACAAACTATGACCAAAGTTGCTACGACACACTCCAACTTTAAAGGGATCCTTTTAACCCCCCCCCCCCCCCCCCCCATAGAAATTCAAGAGAGGGGAATTGAAATTTTCTTTCTATGTCGACTAGTCAAGCTTGACAGTCAACTCACCTGCAAAAAAATATGCTAAATAGAACATATTTAAAATTAAACATACAAGTAAATAAACGGATAAATAAAGTGATGACACAAAGATTTTTCCTGGTTCGGAACACCAATGTGGTGCCTACTTTCAGTCCCCTTAGATTTCAAGAGATTCCTTAGAGCTTTAAAAGTAGAGTGGAGCATAGATGTAGTAGATAAGTTCTGAAGCTTATTTTGATATTCAGATCTCGTGACACAGTTTCAACTAGTATGACTCAGTTGACTCGATATTTCTCTTTTGTAACTATTGTAATCTAAGAAGTACAAAGCTTTATTAAGACTAAGATTGAGACACACTAAGAATTTAATGTGAAATTGCATGAAGTCTTTGGTCTTCAATCCTCCCTTTTATAGCCTTCAGTTGATTTGGTTTCTTGCACTATAAGGAAAACCCAAGGGATTTCTTCTTAATCAGGGATTTGAATTGATTACTTGATTGAGGAATTATACCATAAGATACACCCATATCAGATATGTTCGTGATGCAGCCTTTATTTCTTGACCACGAACTTGCAACCATAGATGTTCATATCATATAGTCCATATAGAGGGTGTGATATTCCTTCCTTGTGCAATTCCTTGTGAATATGCTATTGCACTTAATTGACAATCTCCTTCCTTGTACGTTTAGATCTGTTGGGATCTCTTCCAAATTCAGTGCTAGCTTAAGAATTTCCTGAGATATACTTCCATAATTTTCTCCCAAAAGATCTTTCTTGATGTGATCATATCCTCAATGTTTCCTTCATATATTTGTTTATTAGTTTGTCGTTATTAAAACATAATATATAAATATAGGGCTAACAATCTCCCCCTTTTTGATAATGAAAAACAATAAACATTACTCGACTTGCTCCCCCTTTTTTACTGACTCTTTTGACGTTATCACCATTGAGTTGACTTCCCTATTCTTGCAGTCGACTTGCTCCCCATTTTTTTGCTGACTCTTTTTCCTTTGTCACCATTGAGTATTAGTAGGCCATTGACTGATGTTTCATATTTTCTCCTCCTTTTTGATATAATAAAAAAGAAAAAAATACTCATAAAAATAGAACACAGCAAAGCATAAAATATGCACATAGCATATAAATAGTTAATGTAGCATGCAAAATCCAAAAAAGATGTGGCATGACAAGTCAAAATATCAATTACAACTATAAAAGAAAAAGGGACGAAACCCTTTTTTCAATAGCAGTCATCATCTCAATGTTTTGCTAGGAAATAGGTAAGAGTACTGTGCATGTTATGACATAAGCACTCATAGGAAAACTCGTCCAAGCACAACTGAGCAATTTTTTAAGGTGAAAAACTTTTTCCTTTCTGAGCTAATCCAAACTTGTGTATGTCTTCTGAAGGAAGGAAATCCAGAGAGGATGAGAGAGATTTCTTGATAGATGAGATGGAACTTAGGATGAGCATTTTTTGGAAGCATAAGAATGTGAAGAGGCTTCCTCAAAGGAACCAGATATGAGAACAGGATCATGGTTTTCAGAGTACTAACCTGGAGGGTCTTTAGGAAGATTAGCCATTGATATTGTTCTTGTCATGTTCGGAACGATTTAATTGGAGGGGGTTTTAAAAAGTCTGAGAGGTAAATAAAGGGGTGGAAAGATGAAAATGTGTGAAGTGAATGTAGACAAAGTTGAAGAGGGGTGAAGTGAATAGAGGCGACTGGTTAAAAAAGGACGTCAGACTTCTTTTGGAAGAGAGAAGGGTAAAAGGGAGGTAATTTATGAAGAGAGAGAAAAGAAGGCATGAAAGTATGGTAAAAATATAATGATGCCAAGTCAGAAAATGATTTACCAAAAATAAAAAAGTAAAAAATAGAAGACAAATCAGACATCATTAATGCATGTTATTCCAATGCTTTGTCTTAAGTAGCAAAATCTTTCTCCTAATAGGGTTTTGTAAATATGTCAGTCAACTAATTTTTTGAATTAACGAATTTTAAAGAAACATCTCCATTTTCTATATGATCTCGAATAAAATGATATTTAATGTCAATATGTTTAGAGATAGAGTGATGTACAATATATTTTGATAAACTAATTCAATAGACACATTATATGCACATATTCAATAGATAAATTAAAATTAAGTAATTGATGCATAATCCATAAAATTTGAGTACTGCAACTTCTAACGGCTATGTACTCCATTGGTTGATAGAGTAACTGGAGTTTATTTCTTGGTATGCCATGAAATTAGGGCATTTCAGAGAATCTGACACGTCCCACTATTGATTTTCGATCATTTTGTCACCTGCAAATTCCGCGTTTGAATAGCCAACTAAATCAAAGTTTGATAAACGAGGGTACCATAGTCCAATATTTTGTGTCCTAATGATATATCGAATGATTCTTTTGACAATAGCCAGATGAAACCTTGCACACTTATATACGCTAAACATAATGTCTGATCAATATCAAGTTAAGTAGAGGAGCAATCTACTCATCCTTTTGTATGTATTTTCATCAATATCTTTCCCGGATGTGTCTGAATCAAGATTTGTGGAGGAACTCATTGGAGTTTCATAAGCCTTTCTTTTTCCTATGCCGAACTTTTTTGATGAGTTTCTTTGTATATTTGGCTTGGCTGATAAAAGTACATTTGGTAGCATTTGGTATTTTGCTTGATTTGTAGTCCCAAGAAGAATGTGAGTTCTCCCATGAGACTCATTTTGAATTCTCCTTTAATCAAGTTTACAAAATTCTCACACAAAGACATGGTAGGACTAACAAACATAATATCATCGATATAAATTTGCACAATGATTTGATTCGAGTCTAGTTTTTGAATAAAAATAATGGTATCTATTTTTCATCTTTGAAAATTATTGTTTACTAGGAAAGTAATTAACCTCACATACCAAGCCTTTGGGCTTTTATGAGACCGTAGAGTGCTTTGGATAATTTGAAAACATAATTCGAATAGGAAGGATTTTCGAAGCAAGGAGGTTGTTTACATAAACTTCCTCATGGATAGACCCATTAAGAAAAGAACTATTAATATCTATTTGATATAATTTAAAGAATTTGAATACAGCAAAAGCTAACAAAATTTGAATCGATTCTAACCTTGCTACATGAGCAAAGGTGTCTTCGTAATTCATACATTCCTATTGCGAGTAGCCTTAATTACAAGTCTAGACTTATTCCTGATGACCTTACCTTCTATGTTCAATTTATTCCTGTAAATCCATCTAGTTCCAACAACTAAGCAGTTCTTGGGTCTTTCTACTAGGTTCTAGACTTTATTTTGTTCAAACTGTTCTAATTCTTCCTCCATGTCGTCGACCCATAACTTGTCATTAAGGGCCTCATCAACCTTCTTGGGCTCCATTTGAGACACAAGATCAACATAAACCTATTTTTTTAATGAGGCTCTTGTCTGCATCTTATCATCTGGGTTTTCAATGATATATTCATTTGTAAAACTTGTATTATGTCTTCATTCTCTTGGAACATTTTTTTTTGCCGCTTCATCAATGGGAGCTAACTCTTGATGGACTGTAGTCGACTCATCAATTGATGGTTCAGGAGTTAGGTCTACTTTAGATCCTGTTTGTAGATCATTTACATGTTCTTCATCAAAACTTAAGCCCATATGATAGTGATTAGTTTCATAAAATACAATATGCATAGATTGTTCAACACATAAAGTCTGTTTATTATAGTCTTTGTAAGCATGACTGGTTGGAGAGTACCCAAGATAAATACCTTCTTTACTTTGTGGGTAAAACTTCTTTAAGTTATTCTTACCATTGTTGTGGATGAAGCATTTGCATCCAAAAAGATGAAAGTACCTAATTAGGATTTTCTCTCTCCATAACTCATAGGGAGTTTTCTTTAAAATAGATCTGATGAGGCATCTGTTGAGAATATGACATGTTGTGCTTACTACCTCTGTCCAAAAATGATCTGGTAGATTATGTTCCAGAAGCATGATTCTTGTGGTCTCTTGGAGAGATCTGTTCATTTGTTCCACGACACCATTTTGTTAGGGAGATCAAGGAGATGAAAATTTTTGAGAGTATCAGTATTCCTCGAAAGCTTTATTTTTAATTTCTCTTCTATGATCACTATGAACATAGGTGATGAAATGTCCTACTTCTCTTTGTACTCTTCTACAAAATATCTCAAAATTAATGAATGTTTCATGCTTGTGAGCAAGAAACATTACCCAAGTAAAATGAAAATAATCATCAACAATAATAAATACATATTTTTTTCACTAATACTTGTGGTATTGGTGGAGCCAAATAAATCCATATGGATTGTTTGAAGAGGTTTGGTGGTAGTGACAATATATTTTACTTTAAATGATATTCTAGTCTGTTTTCCAAGTTGAAAAGCATCACAGATGTGATTTTTTTTATCAAATTTAGCTTTGGCAGAGCTTTCACTAGTTCACGTCCAGAGAGTTTCTCAATGGCATACAAGCTAGCATACCCTAGTTTTCTGTTTCACAACCATGTGTTAGTGGTTTACCCAGTGAGCAAGTCAAATTAGCAAAATTAGGATTATTAAGGACCTAAATTTATTGTCAACACATTCACCGATAAGAGAAATATCTCTTTTTTCATGATTGGTGGATCAACTCTCAACTTTGAAGGAGACTCCGACTCCTGCGTCACACAGTTACCTAATGTTCAATAGGTTTTGCTTGAGTCTATCCAAAAAAGAGACTTCAATAAGTTCGTAGGAGGAGTTGAGCTACAGACTCTGATGACGTCACTTTGGCATGATCTTCAAATTTGACTGATCCTCCTTCAATTTTCTTTAGAGGAAAAACAACTTTCTTTCTTGTCGATCATGTGTCTGAAACATCCACTATCGATGACCCACGTTCCTCTCTTAGAGCTTTTGCGGATGCATTCCTACAACAGAAGAAGATTAATTTTGTATAGGTACCAAAGTGGTCTTGGATCCATGAGGGTTAGATTTATTTCCTTTGGATCGCCACACCTATACACCTTTAGACTTTTCTGCAATTGTGTGATTTATGCCCCTTTTTACCACAGGTGAAGCAAAATGGTCTTTGAAAAGAAAAAGAGTTCTTAGATGACTCAAACAAACTTGATGAAGAGCTTGATTTAAGATAATTTGATCTTATAGAACTGTGACTTGGTAATTTCAAATGTTATTCAATTGTGTTTTTACATCATCAATTTCTTCTTGAAGTAAGTCAATTTCGATTTGACAGGATTCAAGTTCAATTTGTCAGTTCCTTCTTTCCTCTTCAAGCTTTCGTTTTGACTGAGCTTCCTAATTTTTATTTTCTAGGGAAAGTTTGTTGTATTTATCAATAACTTTTTGAAGCTTATTAGTAATCATATCAAGATTTGTCCGAAGAATGCTGTAGTTATGACAATTGTATGTTTTTACCTCACTTGGTTCACCTCTCGCTATGAAGCAGATGTTATGACAAGACTTTGGTGATTCCTTCGTAGGTTACTTCTAGTTTTTCCCACATCTCTTTTGTGGTTTTGCGGGTTGATATCATGTCATATTCAGTTCCGTTAACTCCGTAATAGAGTAAACTTATAGCTCTTGCATTAGTTTGAATTACCTCTTGTTGTTCTTTGGTGACTTCACAGTTTTCAAAATTGTTCTAGTCAACACTTCTTGATTCCTTGTCCTTCTATTGTTCTTTGAGTCCTGGAATGGGCTTTGGTCCCTTCTTAATGACAACCTATGCTTGGAAGTCATTTGACTGAACAAAAATTTTGAACCTATTCTTCCAAAGAGAGTAGTGTTGTCCATTAAAATATGGTGGCCTTATGGATGAATGACCGTCTTGAAGGGGAGCTCCTGGAATATGATAGTTTGTCATTGGATCTTTGCCCACGTGCGGTTAAGTAACACTGTTGGTAAGACTTTCTCTGATACCAATTGAAATTCAAGAAGGGGATGAATTGAAATTTTCTTTGTGAGTTTACTGGTCAGGCTTGACAGTTAATTCACTTGCAGAAAATATTCTAAACAAAACAAATTTAAAATTAAATACACAAGTAAATAACAGGATAAATTAAGTAATGACGTAGAGATTTATCCTAATTCAGAAAACAAATATGGTGCCTATTTCCAATCTCCTTGGGTTTCAAGAGTTTCCTTAGAGCTTTCAAAGTAGAGTGGAGTACAGATGTAGTAGACAAGTTCTGAAGCTTATTTTGATATTCAGATCTTGTGACACAATCTCAACTGGTATGACTAAGTTGACTCGATCTTTCTCTTTTATAACTATTGTAAACTAAAAAGTATAAAGCTTTATTGAGACTAAGATTGAGACACACTAAGAATCTTTTGTGAAGTTGCATGAAGTCTTTGGTCTTCAATCTTCTCTTTTATAGCCTTCAGTTGATTTGGCATCCTGCTCCCAGGGGATTTTTTCTCAATCAAGGATTTGAATTGATTTCATGATTGAGGAATTGCACCACAAGATATTTCCAGATATGTTTGTACATGTGACGCAGCCTTCTTTTCTTGACCACGAACTCACAGTCATACATGTCCATATCAGATATGTCCATGTAAAGGATGTGATCTTCCTTTCTTGTGTAACTCCTTGTGATATGCCATTGTAGTTAACTGACAATCACCTTCTTTGTACGTTTAGATCTGATGGGATATCTTCCAAATTCAGCGCTAGTTTAGAAATCTCCCGAGATATTCCTCCATAATTTGCTCCTAGAAGATCTTTCTTGATGTGATCATATCTTCAGTGTATCCTGCATATATTTGTTTATAGTTTGTCGTTATTAAAACATAATATATAAATATGGGGCTAACACTCCCCCCACCCCCACCCCTACCCAAAAAAAAAACTCAATTTTAGCATATTTTTGTCACCATTTTGTGTTGACATGGCATCTTTATTACATAAAATGGGGCCACGTCAGCTGAAAAGGTTGACCAAGGTGTCATTTTAGCTAAAAAGGATGACAAATTAAGCTAAAATTTAATTCGGGGGTAATAGGACCCCCGTGAAATTGAAGTGTGTCGTAGCAAATTTGATCGAAATCAGGGGCTACGAGATGTTTTACTCTAATAATTTCACAAATATTTTTATATAAATGCCAAACTTTGACAAGCTTCACCACTTTTTTCAGAAGGTTATGCCAAGCTCATGTTGAGAAGCTGAACATGAAGATTAGATTTCTTCTTCAGGAGGATCGGCGAAATCTGCCAGCCTTCTTGAGGGAATTCTCACATCATCATATCTCCAACCAGATGATCAAAATCCTACTCGTATCTGTACAGAGAAAATTAAAATGACAACAAAACGAATTTGATGAAAAGCTAAGAGTACAATAGTGAAAATATAAAGTAATTACATTGCCTCTGAAGGAAAGAAATGCATGTCATCATCACTAGGATCTGACGTGTTGAAACACTTTGGCCATAAATCAGATTTCGAAAGCATTTCAAAGTGAAGATAAATAGGAAATAACTTTGCTTCTTCCGAAACCCTTTGGCATGCTTTGAGTGATAGGTTGGGGCGGATCCAGGGGTTGGTTGGGGGTTTCCGGGAACCCAATAACTATCGTGCGGATCAAGTATTTATATAGAGAAAATTGCAAGAAAGCAGGCATTATTGTCATTCACAAGACAACATTGTCCATATCGATAAATTATCAGCTAACTGAATAGTCAGTGAGATATCTCCTTACCTCCAAACAGGATCATAATCTGTGCATTTTTCAAGTGGGATGGCATCAGATTTCCTGACAGTTACTTCATTTGGCACCTTGTTCTTACAATCCTCACAAACCAAATGGATAAACTCATCATACGTAACTTCATCGAGACAGTAGCTGAACAAATTTGAAATACAAGATTATTAAACCATTAATCCATTGATTATTAAGACAAGAAAAAATCAAGAGAAAGGATAGAGTGACCTGCTCTACAGCTCAACTTTTAATGACACAAATTTTGAGTAATCAAGGCAAACAATTAGCCTAAGATATTAATTACCAACATCAGTAAACCAAACTAGAACCATAAACAAGACATTCAAAGAACCAAAGATGGATTACCATGAGGATAAACTCAACATAAATTGTGAATCCATTGAGTGCTTCATTAACTTAGTGTTTTCCAAACCTCGAAATTAGTCTAAGTCAGCATATTCGGCTTTGGAAAGCCACATACAATCCACTTATATTCTACGTTTTAAGGGAAGAAGCAGCCTTTCACAAGTTAAATGGGTGTTCTGTCCAGCTTTGGCCTCTGTGTGTATACAGGTGATGTACTGTTTTAGCAACTTTGTGACATTGATATTTCCCTCTAGAGAGTGGTGTAACGCTTGCAGTTGACGGTATGAACATTCCTTTGCTATGCACTTTCCAGAATGGTTTGTCTGACCTCATGTCTGTTTGTAGCCCATCAAGCACTGATTTTACTAGTGTTAGTCTACTTACAGATAGGTAACGACTCTTCCATCTTGAAAGTTTTTGTTATATCTTTCCACCACCTCATTCCACCCCTCCAGGTATTTGTTTTTTGCACCCAATGGCATCCCCAGATACTTTGTTGGTAAAAACTCTAGTCGACATCTCAATCTCTCTGCTAGACATTGTAAATTGTCAACCTAATTGATTGGGAAGAGATAGCTTTTCAGCCAGCTGTCATGAAGGCCTAAGATGTCTTAAAGAATTGTTAGGATTGTCCTTAAGTTCCTAATCAGTACCACCTTAGCCTAATAGAAAATTAGAGCATAATCTGCATAAAAAAGATGAGTAATCTCCTGGGACGCTGCATAAGGCATTTTGGGCGGTAGCCAGACTGACTGTCCCTCAGTAAAACACACATAACATTTTAACGTGACTCGGATTGATGTGGGGTCAGTGGAGTTGAAAAGAAGACTCAAAAACATTTCATTTGGTGGGTGGTGGTCCACATAACTCTTCATATTCAATGAGCAATGCTTATTTGAAGTTGACCCTAGAAACTTATACGAAAACTTAATTGGTACATAAGCTTTCCACTCAACTTTGCATCGGGAGTTTCTTATGACGTTAATTCACACTCAATAATTTTTCTGCAATTGAGGTTTAGACCTTTATAGTTGGGTACAGTAAAATTCATCGATATGGGTCTATCTATATACCTAGAACGGTCCAAATCTTAGCCTTAAGTATGAGGTGTTACAAGGGTCGAGGTCCAGAGAACATCTTGGAATAGAACTCAAGCTATTGAGTTAGGCAGAACCTGTATGCCGGCTTCCGCCTTTGAGTCCTCATGCCTCTTAGGGCAACAAATTCACCGCCTTTTTTATAATTTAATAGCCCACTTTTATAGTACTGTTACAGTATATTATATGATCATAATATACTAAGAACTCGTGATTGAGATTATATAGTATTTGATTTCCTACCTCTCAATTTGTATAAAACTTGTCGTTTGGGTTTCCACATGCTGGTATGTGGTCATTGTTAATGCAGTAACTAATAATGAACGGTTTGTCATGCGGTGATTAGTAGTGAAAAGATTGTTATACGTGAGTTTTACTTACTTCAAATCGGCATTTATGTCTTAATAGCTCAATTGTCGCATTGTTAATGAATATTTTTCATGGACAAGGATGTATTAGAATGATGCTACAAGTAGAGGTCATGTTCAAGCACTTACTCAAGATGATACTTGGGTTGTTGAAGTGAAGCTAAAAAACATTTTATTTTACCATTTTTTATCTCACATTTGTTCTATTTTTTGTGTTGTCTTGAGCTTAAATGATGTGATTTATGCTTGTGTTTCATGATTTGCTTATATAGGAGTATATCTGTAACACCCCGCACTTTCGGGCTAAAGTTGAACTGTCTTTCCTACATTTATAGACCCAAACCCAATGGTTTCTACTTAGATATAAGTGTGAATGATACTTCGTTAGTATAGAAACATCCTTGGAGATAAATATACATCATAAAGATCTCCTAGATCAAAAGTTAAGTTGAGCACTTTCCTATTGATTGACTTTTAGTTGATAACTTTTCTTGGGTCAACTTCTAGTGACCATTTCTCCTAGTATATAAAGAGTCGTTTGGCCTACTATATATCAAATTAAATCCCTTTGAGTCTTCTTTCCAACGCCACCAACCATTCGTCAATTCGAGTCCTGAGTCAAAAGTTATCAGTGTTTGAATAAGGCACTGTCTAGGGTGTGCGATGGCCATGGGCCGCACACCAATCGCCTAAGCACACTGCCTCAACTATGCTTTGGCCATGCGATGCACACACTAAAGTAGGCAATGGCCATGCGACGCAAAGCCTCTCCGGGGCATTAAAAAGTGTTCTATTTAATTTATTTTAAGGGCATAAAGGTCTTTTATCATCCCATAACCATTCCTAAGCCTCTTAGGAAAAAATTAAATCCTTAACGCGTTATTTTCAACACATAAAATCCCTAATCATTTTCCCTTCAACAAGATAGGAAAAACCACCTAGGGTTTGAGGATTTTGATCTCCAAGGGCAAATCTCTCTACGTTTTCTTCGATTCTCTTCGTCAAAAAGTATGTGCGACTATCCTAATGTCATAGGCGTAAGTTTACATTTTTAAATAAGTTTTAAAGATATATATGTATGTATATGTAATGGGTTTTGAAAATCATTTAAAGAGCATGTATCATAACCTGTTTTGATGAAAGTACGTAATTATCATGGGGGTTTTCCATATGCTTGATTTATGATTTTGTGCATACATGATTTGAGTTCGAAAAGTGATTTATGAATATGAATTGTGAAATTCCCTTCCCCGTGATGAAATTTATGGTTTAGAATATATGATTTGTGAATTGGGTTTGAGAGCATAAATTATAAACCCCTTTTTTATCATGAGATTTACATATAACAAATGTTGGTGTTGTTTTATGAATGAAGATAACTCTTGAGTTTAAATTCCTCTTTACTTGTTATAGATGGTTGTTTCAAGTGTTTCTCAAAGAGGTGATTTCTATTCTAAATGTTATGATTTTCTAATGAAGAAACTGTATGTGATTAATAAAAGAATTGACCACCACATATTAAAGTCTTGTAAAGAGAGTGTGTTTGCATTAGTTTCATGTGCTTTGATAATAAGAACTCTCGTGTGATTTGATAAATCTTTTGATGGTCATTTACATATATTGAATGAGAAGGGTTGTGGATTTGATATGATATGAATTACTTGCAAGTCTAGGTATGATGATACCCTGTTGTGATATTCCCTTAACAGAATGAGAAAAAAATTATTTATAAGCATGAAGAATATTTTTAAGAGTCTAAAATTGGGCTTAAATAGAATTATATGGTTGCCCAAACAAAGCACGAGTTGAAAGACTAAATGCTAGAAACTGTGATTTACCGATGCGAGATTATAGTACCTTGCTTTGTGATCATGTGTACTTTAATTCATGTTGTCCCAATTTGGGACTATGGTTAGGAGCCCTTCTTTTTTATCTTGTGCATTGCCATGATATGTCGATTTGATTGGGGATTATGGCACCCTGTTTTGTGATCTTGCGTGTCCCGCTTACTAATACTCCAATCCTTTCGGCAAATATGGATTGGGGGCTTGGCCACCGAGTCAAGGGTGGATTCCATATAGCTCATGGGATTTTAGACTTGTAGGGTGTACCGTTAAAGCTTAGAAGTAAAATAAAGAGTTGAGTCATAGTTTCAAGAACATGTTTTGAAGTTCATCAAACTATGCTCATGTGTTTTCATTACCTTATACTAAATTATTTTATGAAATGCTCTCACTTATGTGTATAAAAATATGTTATTTTTGGATTGTTCTACATACCAGTACTTTCGAGTATTGACCCTCTATATTTCAGGTTCTGGGGTTCAGTCCTGTAGTCCATTACATCAATTGTTCATATTGGATAATGACGGAGTTGGTGAGCCATCCATCTTCCGGAAGGCATGTTATTCATATGTTTATCTAAGTCAGTTTATAGTCCAGCCCAGGGATTTGTTCAGCCTAGACAATTAGTATTCAATAGAGGCTTCATTGACGGTATTTGAAGTGTTGTATTGTCATATCTTGTTGACACATTTCAGAGTTTAACTTTCCTTTGAACACTATTATATCTTCCGCAGTTTGATTTATGTATAGATTATGCTTATGATCATATGCTAAGGGGTTTCTCGAGCCTTCGATGTTCAAGATACCTATCGTAGCTTGGACCTCGATTCGGGTCGTGATAAGTTTGGTATCAAAGCACATTTCATAGTCCCAAGATGTCTACAAAGTCGTGTCTAGTAGTGTGTAATACCCCGTACATTTTCCTAACTCAAAATCATCTTGAGAATATTAAAACTTGCCTTGAAATATGAATCCCTTTTGTACACGTGGTATTTCTAAGATTTCCACTTTTTGTCACGTGGGAAATTGAATAAGCTCCATCGGTACAAATTTCATCAAAATCCAGTGTTAGATGAGAGAGTTATGGCCAAAATACAGAAGGCAGTAAAATCCGCCAGGTGCGACAATGAAGGCCAACGAACCGTCGAACAAGTGACGAACAGTCGACCATGACCGTTGCATTGAGGCAGTGAGCCAGTTCTCTGGATGAGTACGACGGAGAGGTCTGACGGACTATCGGACTAGCAACGGACCATCACACCCTACAATCACACTAAGGCAGTAGGTCCTAATTCTGTCCCAGTCTGATGATGAGTTCAACGGACTGTCAACCCAGCGATGGGCCATCGCACCCCACCATCGCATGTCCCTCTTAGTTATTTTAAGTTATTTGAACAGGAATATTTTGGTCTTTTACCACCCACTTATATATACCCAGTTATATTCGACCTCAGCTCATTTGTTTGTTATTATTTCATAACAACAAAATTAGGATTTTCTCTCTAAGATTAATCCCCAAATCTTCTTCAAGAACTAAGAGATTCAAATCCCTCAAGTTCAAGAACATCAAGAAACTCAACCCAGGTATGCATAGTGTTCATTCATGGACTCCATTCATCCATGAAGCCCAAGAATTTCCTTTCTAAGTTCAAGTTTATGATTTTCCTTTATGAATTTCATGATTGGGCTGCTCTTGTTCATGTTGACAATGAGTAATTGAATTCTATTCTATGTTGGGTGATAAATTGTATGTGGATTTGATTAGTATAGATATAAAGTCATGTAAAGGTATGATTAAACCCTTGAATGATAAAATTAGAATTGAATCATGATGTTTAATTGTTATATAATGTTTTCTACACATACTATGCCTACCATGTGTTTGATTAAGTGCCTAGATGAAAGAAAATGCCCAACTAGTATGATATCATGATATCCCCATGCATGTACAAGTTTATTCTTATCACTTATTTGATGAAATGCTTCAATAAATGAATTATGGATTATGGTGATTGTTATGTGTTCAAGAAAGTCCTGCTTAGTCAGTTTCTTTCCATCGAGTCCTGGGGGTACTTGTACCCAAAAAATATAGTTGTGTGCCTAGAATCAGTGTCATTTTTCCAAGATATCCTCAGTTAAGCCATGTTTAGTAGAATTTAGTCAGTCTCATGACTCAGGAAAACTCAGTAATTTCAGTCAGCTTCAGATATCAGTAGCGTTCCGTCTGTCAACGGAGCTCAGTTAACTCAGTCCAGTTGAGTTCATTTAATTATGTTCAGAGTCTATTCAGATGGAAGTAGTAATTAGCACCGAGTGAATCCAAGTATAGGAACACACACTGTTATATGAGAGTGTGATTCTTAGAAGTCATCCTTGCGTTCCAGAACTATGTAGCCAGCATAGGTTGATACATCAACACTATTCGATGAAGGTTGATGAGGTGGTTAAACACTGTCAAATGAGGGTCCCACCATTCTCATTTAGGGGACACTATCAGATGAGGTTCACCCACATCTTGTCTTTACTAGTGGCCCGGTATTGACACCTGCCCAATTAGGGTTACAGATTGGACCCCAACTTAGCCATAATGGTGTATTACGAGCATATTAGTTAAATAACTACTTTCTACAGTTTTAGTATTAGTATTAATCAAGAACTCATATGGTTCTTCAGATTTTAGGACTGTCAGATACAGTCAACTCAGTTTAGTACGGAACTCAGATAGTTTCCTTAGAATTAGGACTGTCAGATATAGTCACTCATGTTATCAGCTATATCAGTATCAGTATGTCATGTTACCAGTATTCAAATTTAGTAATCATGTTATCACGGTATTAGTGACAGTTATTATGACTCATGCATGTATTCTCACGCTCATGATAGTCAGTCTGTTATTATTAGTGTACATGCATATGAACCCTATGCATTTAGTCTACCTCACATGCATACCAGTACATTTAGTTATATTGTCGCATTTATGCTATGGTGTTTTATACCATAGATTCAAAGACACAAGCTCCAGAGCATTAGTAGACTCTAGATATCAGCAGTGAGGGTTAGCAGTGAGCCCTCATCATTTGAGTACATGATTATTTCTCTACCGTCTCATTAATTAGTTTATTAGTTGGAGTTAGTTGGGGACATGTCCCATCAACTCTTCATTTAGAAAGTTCAGTCAGTTAGAGGCTTTCCAGACTATTATGTTTAGTTAGTTTGTTTCAACGTTTTGGGTATTTAATACCCTATTCAGATGTTATCAGTCATAGGTTAGCTTATGGTCCTTTGGGGTCATGAGCACCGTGTAGCATTCTGAGTACCAGATTCGCGGCGTTACATAGTGTTGTGCTTATGGGTGTGTTGTGCACCACACTTATAATCAGGAAGTTACTAGGAATTTAGGAGTTGTTTCCCATTCTTTCATACTCTAGTTAATGCTATAGCGTCACCTATATGAAAGTTATTCAAATTCCTTCTTTGCTCTAATTTTATAGGTCATGCCTCATTGTCGAGGCGATACTAATCCAAGAGTTTAGCTTCCCAACAATGTAGTCCTTTCTGATTGAGTTATCCATAAATTTATGAAATTACATACGAACTTGAGAGGAGTCCACTAGTGCATCAAGTGTATTGATTCGAGTATATACCTCTATCTTAATAAAATTGGGTTTTTCAGTCTAAGGTACGAAGTGTATTCAATTTCTTTCAAAATTATTGTTGCAGATATCATTCTTAAAGGTAGAGATATGTGGCAGAATGTTGGAATAGAATTTCCACCCGAGGAGTAGTATATGTTAAAGTGTCATGACCTAGTGGTAGTAAGATAGTCCAGAAGTTAGTGACATAAAGACACAAGGTTAGAAGTCAGAGTGAAGGTAACTTTTAAGTAAAGAAGTTAGTTTTAGTTGTATAACCCTTTAATTGAGGGGAAAGGTGCCCTTTTTATGGTGATTGGCTAATATTGTAACAAGATTTGTAGATTGCATGGTAGTCTGTAGAGGAAGTGATTGTCTATGATTGTTATTCATTTAAAATGGGGAAGGATCTCAGAATGGATAGTTATGGTGGTCGTAGAAATCATTTATAGGCTATGAACGGAAAGGGGTAGGTCAGCCAATAAGTTATAAGTATAGACTAACTTGGGGAAAACTTGGTGATGTTTAAGAAACTTTGGAAGTAGACTAAATGTGTGTATGGGTAAGTAAAATATGATGTGAGAAAGTGGAGTATGTTGATTAGATCGTAATGTATTATATTATAAGATTAAGATCGACTATCCTTATTATGTGTCTTTACCCCCTCGAATTTATTTTCTTTAGTAGTTGTAAACTAGTACTACATGTGAGAAGGTATGTGGTATATTCTAAGGTATGGTAGTAATATTGTGGAGAGAATGAACTTGTGGGCGGTAGTTAAGTGAAATGACGTATTTGAGTTAAGCCCCAATTTGATGGGCTAGTATAGTATTTGGTATGTATCATTGGTGGTACATAATTGATGCTAGATTATAGGCTTGAACTTTACATGTGGAGTGTGGTGGTAAGAATAGTAGCTTAAGATTAATGATGCATGTTTTGTGGAAATGAATTAGTAGGCTTGATGCGATGTGAAATATCCTAGGTTGAAAACTTATGAAATTTGAGTGGATATTGTGATATAAATACATGAGGACTAGTGTTAAAACGAAGAATTGTGGTTGAGTCATTAAGTGGTTAAGGGCATAAGTATATAAGGATAATTGAACCCCAGGTAGCATGTTGTTAGATAACATTTTATGTGTATGAGTGTCATGTTGTAATACCCCGTATTAGTCTTAGCTCAATTCAGCTCATAGTGCATGCATACGAGACTTAGAACCTGAAAATTTAGCTAAGTGTTGGGGACTTAGTTTTATTTTTGGTCTCTTAACATTGATGATTTTAAAGTGACTTTCCCGACTCTGAGACATAAGTTTTTGAGTTAATTAATGTTCAGGGATGTAAAGAGCATGCCTCGGAGAAGCTTTGGATTTTTTGGATGAGGATTAAGGCACGTTTAGATTTTGTTTCCAGCAACTCACTGTAATTGCATCGCATCACTGTGGGTATATAGATGAGGCATTTATCACATTGTGGTGATGCTCGATTTGGTGTTCCAGTTATGAATTTAAATCCCAGAGGGGTAGTCTTATCTTTTCCATCACCCCAATCCATAAAAACACGGGATTTACCTTCAATTAACGCATTATATGCCCAAATTCTTCAATTTTTCTCTAAATTAATCCCTAGCCCTTCCCCAAGTTCATCAAGTTCAAGAATCTTCCTTTCAAGAATACCAAGAAATTGTGCTTCCCAATCCAAGAATGTTCAAGACAAGTTAATTCTCTTTCAAGATTAAAGCTTTAAGGTATGTGTGATGTCCATTCATGGGCCCTTTTTCACCATGGAATCCAAGAATACATTTTTAAGTTTTAAATTATGGTTTTTACATGTTATTATGAATTATATACATGAAGCTCATATGAACTTTGATTTCGAATCATGTTTACCATGTGATTTTGATGTAACTATCCCTTGACACGTTTGAATGATGATTATTCGTATGTTAAATCCTTAAACCATGATTTTAACATTGAAATTATGTTATTATCACATGTTTTAACTATTCCCATGCTTTAACTCATGATCCTCGTGTGTTTGATGAAATGCCTAAGAGATTAATTTTGAATAATGATCCTTATTATGAGTTGTAAAGCTATATATGTCCTTATTGATACTTCTATTCATTGATGGGGGTTATGAATACCTGAAACTTAGTTGTTTACTTAGTCTCAGTATCTTTTAGAATGGTTTCAGATATGTATGGGCATTATTCTTTCAGTTAGTTATTGTTCATGCACATGAACCCATACATATCATCCTAACCTCACCCCTCATACCAGTACATTCCAAGTACTGATCACATACTCTTTTCTTACACTATGATGTTTAATATCATAGGTTCGGATGCTCAGGCTCTTAACCACGTGTAGACAGTTCAGCATATCAGCAACAGTAGTCATGGTGAGTCCTCATCTATCGAGGACATGGTGGTTTATTTCAGTTTACTTCAGTATTTTAGTATTTTCTTTCAGTTGTTATTTGGAGTTAGTTGCAGCCTGTCCCATTAACTCTTTTTAATCAGTTTAAGAGGCTTTCAGACATTTCAGATAGTCACTTGATTTGTTAATCTTTTCAGTCAAATTTTTAGTATGTTCATTTATATTTCGAACCTGAAATTTTATTTTATTAATTTCAGTACTCAAAACCTTTAGAATTATTGAGTTATTTCCACACATGTGTATCTTATTACCATATTACTTAGTGATCACAGCAGGTAACAGTTCATGAGTTAGCTTGTGGTCTTTCAGGACTGTAAGCACCGTTGTTGCGACCAGGGGGTAACCTTGGGTCGTGACAAACTTGATATCAGAGCCTAAGGTTTTAAAATGTTCTAGGGATTCTGAAAGCCACATTGACTAAAGTCTTGTGCATGGGTGTGAAGCGTGTCACACTTATGGACAAGAGGATACAAGATGTTTTAGGGAAAGTTTTCCTTCTTACAGTGTTCTTGTCGTACAAAAGAGCATGAGCTTTAGTTAAACTCTCTTTTTAATTCATTCTTATTTTTATTTACAGAACATGCCTCCCAGAAAGAATAATAAAAAAAGAAATGGGAATCAGCCTGCACCTCCGCCTATTTAGAAAGATCCCCTGAATGAGAATGTTTCTCATACCGAGTTCAGAGCTACATTCACTACTTTAGCTCACTCGGTAGTAGCTCAGAATAATCAGCAGGATGCTATCCCACCCAATCCATTGGCTAATACCACCACAGCTAGGATTCGGGACTTCACCCGAATGAACCCTCCCTTGTTTATGGGATCCAAGTCTGATAAGGATTCGTAGAAGTTCATTGACATGGTTCAGAAGGTGACTGACATTATGGGTGTCACGTTTAGTGAGAGTGTAGATTTGGCTACTTACCAGGGATAGAGGCACAGATGCAGGACCTGTAAAGTGGATGAAGTTTGCCACTGCCTTTTTAGATAGGTTCTTCCCTTTAGAGTTGAGGAAAGCTAAGGTGTAGGAGTTCATAAATTTGAAACAGGGTAACTTGAGTATGGGGGAGTATTTTCTTAAGTTTACCCAGTTGGCCAAGAGAATAAGAGTTCTAGGGCAGGTAGCTTTAAGTTTGCTCAGCCGAAGTCGAAGAGTGGTAACCATCCTTAATTCCATCAAAAATCTTTATCCCCAGCTCCGTCTTCAGCTAGTGCTCCAGTTCCAAAGTTCAGAAATGATAATCGGGATAGGGCACCAGGCTTTAAGTCTCATGGCAGTGCAGATAGTGGTCATACTAATCCTCTTTTCCATAAATATGGTAGAAATCATAAGGGTGTGTGTAGAGCCGACAGTGATGTGTGCTTTGGGTGTGGTAAGCCAGGTCACAGAGTCAGGGATTGCCCAAAGAGTGGTCAGCAAGGTCAGTCCAGTTGTTTCCCAGTTCCATCTGGTCACCCAACTCAGCAGGGTACCGCTTCCGGCACAAGCAGTGGTTAGGGCTTGAACATACTGTATGCACTCCAGTTTCAAAAGGAACAAGAAAGTTATCCTGATGTAGTTACGGGTATGTTATAGATATTTTGTTTACATATTTACGCCTTGTTAGATATCGGAGGTTCACTTTGTTTTGTTATCTCTGACATAGCTGTTAAATTTGGTGTCAGTCCCGAAACTTTAGTAGAGCCTTTCTTAGTGTATACCCAAGTGGGTAAATCTATTCTAGCCAGGCGGGTATAGAGAAACTGCACGGTTATAGTATCTGAGAAAATCACTTCAGTAGACCTTGTGGAGTTAGAGATGACTGATTTTGATGTCATTCTCGACATGGATTGCCTCCACTCATGCTATGCTTCAATTGATTATAGAAATAGAGTTGTTCATTTTTAGTTTTTGAATGAAACAGCCCTTGAGTTGAGGGTTAGTACTTCAACATTTAGGGGTCAGCTTGTTTCATACCTTAGAGCGAGAAGAATGATATCGAAGAGGTGTATTTACCATATTGTTCGAGTCAAAGACTCTAATTTTGAGACTCCCAGTCTCGAGTCCATTTCAGTAGTAAGCGAACTTCCAGATGTATTCCCTAAAGATCTTCCTGGAGTTCTTCCCGAAAGAGAAATTGACTTCGGGGTAGACATTCTTCCAGATACCCAACCTATCTCTATTCTACCCTACAGAATGGCTCCAGCTGAGCTTATAGAGTTGAAAGAATAGTTGAAAGATATCTTAGATAAGGGATTCATCGGGCCCAGTGTTTTCCCATAGGGCGCTCCAGTCCTTTTCGTGCAAAAGAAAAACAGTTCTCTTAGGATGCGTATTTCTTACCGTTAGTTGAATAAAGCCACAGCCAAGAATAAGTACCCACTCCCCAGAATTGATGATTTGTTCGACCAACTTCATAGTGTCGGTTATTTCTCTAAGATAAACCTCAGATCCATCTATCATCAACTCAGAGTCGGAGAATGTAAAATTCTGAAAATATCTTTCAAACCTCGGTATGGTCACTTTAAATTTCTAGTTATGTCTTTTGGACTAACAAATTCCCCAACAGATTTCATGGACTTGATGAACAGAGTGTTCAAACAATACTTGGACATTATCATCATAGTCTTCATCGATGACATACTTGTCTATTCCCATAGTGACAATGATCATGTAGACCATCTCAGAATTGTATTGCAGACTCTTAGAGCCTATCAGTTGTTCGCTAAATTTAGTAAGTGTGAATTTTGGCTAAGAACAGTAGCTTTACTTGGCCATATTATTTTCGGTGATGGCATTAGATTTTACCCTTAAAATACTGAAGTAGTGAAAAACTGGCCCAAAACCATCTCCCCATCAGATATCAGGAGTTTCTTAGGTTTAACTGGCTATTATCAATGATTTGTTAAAGGGTTTTCGTGTATTGCATCCCCCATGTCCAGATTGACTCAGAAGAAAGTCAAGTTTCAGTAGTTAGATTCTTGTGAGAAGAGTTTTCAGGAGTTGAAGACTCGACTCACCTCAGCCTCAATTTTAACCTTTCCAGATGGTTCAAATGGGTTTATTGTTTACAGTGATGCTACAAGAGTTGGTTTGGGTTGTCTTTTGATGCAGAGAAGTAAGGTCATAGCCTACACCTTTAGACAGCTTAAATAATATGAAAAAAGTTACCTTACCTATGATCTTAAGAGAGCTCAAAATCCACTTCTTACCTTCTCACATAAAGTACTAGTTTACATCTACTAAGGAAAAGAAGATCAAGGGGGTAAAATCACACGATAAACATGGTCAACCTTAATCTTATATCATACCCCATACAATCTTATCTACTTATACGGCTTCCTCACAACACACTTACTTACTCAAGCGTACATTTAGACTACCTTCTAATTCCACAAACAACCATGAGTCTATAATTATAACTTACAGGCTAATCTAGCCATTTTCATGCTTCAAGCAAACAACAATTCACCTCCATTACGATCTCATGCAATAAGGTTTAGCTATACACATATTCAATAAATTGGCCTTACCACTTTTCTTGCCATTTTGCCTCTAAACCCCCAGTTCCAACCAACACAAGAACAACAGGAAGAATAACAAATTGCTAGTGGATCAAAATAGGCCTCACACGGCTTCACTAAACTTTGAATTCTTTTTTTGTGTTTTGAACAAGGAAATGAAATGAATAACAAAGAAACTATGCTAGTGAATCGAAAGAGCCCCACACGGCTTCACTAGACTTTTTTTTCAACAACACAATGATATTAAGATTTCAAGAGATAAAAACTTGACACACAATATTCAATAGCCGAAGAATACACATCTTACTCTGTATAAATAAAATTCTGAGTCAAACACTTCCTCCACGGACTACCATACAATCCATACATGCTACTAGCTACCATATTAGTCTATCACCATAAAGGGGTAAATCATCCTCACTCTAACTTCAAAATTTGTGACTTCACATCACCAACTTCTTGGTCTAACATCACTACCAATAGGTCATGACACCGACACTTAACTTATACTACTACTACTCGAGTGAAAATACAGTTCCAACATTCTGTTACACATCATCCCCATTAAGCGTGACATCTACAACATAAATTCTGAAAGGGACTGAATACACTTAATACCGCAGGTTGGAAAGCACGATTTCATCAATATCAAAGTTTACACAAAAATCAATATACTCTGAAGCACTAACAGACTCTTCTCAAGTCCTTGCACAACATTTTTTTTTATAATCTTTATGGCTCGATTAGAAAGGACCATACCATTTAGATTCTGAACTTCTACACTTGATTCACCCCAACAATGAGACACATCTGAGCACATCAAAGAAAAGAATTGGGATGACTTTACTTTTGTATGGACAACACTGTAGTATGAATTAGAGTATGGAAGAGGAACATTCTGACTCCATAGCATGAACTAGAATATGAGGAAAGAGAGATATTCCTAAATGCCTTGTAGCCTCCTACTTATAAGTATAGCGCGCTACATACCCAAAACAAGACTCTACCCAATGCAATTTTGCAGACACCCAGGACCATGAACCATGCTCTGATACCAAGTTTTTCACGATCTGAATTGGGGCCCTGGCCATAACGAGCATTCCAAACTATGAAGGCCCGAAACACCCCTATCTATCTGGTAATCATGTACATAATTCATATGATAAAAAGAAATGTGGAAGATACATAATATTACGAAAACATGGTCACGAGTCTAATGAAATAAATAATGGGAAATAATATCCCACAACATCTATCAACATTTGAAAACCGTATGTAAAATCTCTACTACATGATTAAAACAAACAACTGTCTGAAAATTGGGACAAGGTCCCCAGTAGACCCAAAACTATTAAATGATAAATAAATTGCCAGACATCAGGCCTTTTGAAATATAGAAGGCTCACCACTAGAATCTGTAAATCTGTCTGAAGAATCTACTGATTATCTAGACCCCTAGACTATGTCTTTGAACCTGGGAGGGAAAGGGGTCAATACAAAGTACTGGTACGCAGAGTAATCCAAAACAAAGTAGAGATTTTTATATAAACTAAATGATAACTATTATAAAATACATTATTGCAAAATGATTTCAAAAATACATGGGCATAGTATACTGGATTTTCAACAACAATACAACACATTTGAGCTAGGTGGCACACCCTACAATTTCACATTTTCACCAACTGTCAAATCTCAGTTGCCACCGATATTAGAGTATAAGTAAGGGAAAGACACACAAGGTCACATAACAGGGTGTCTCGACCCAATCAAGTATGGTAGTGCACAAGATCACAAAGCAGGGCTCCTAACCATAGTCCCATTTTGGGATGACATAATGTTAGGTACACAAGATCACATAGCAGGGTACCAATTTCCCGAGTCAGCAAACACGGTTTCCAGCGTAGAGTTATTTGAATCATGCTTTCTTCAGGTAACCACCTATCTCATAAAATCAATGCATGAAACTCATTTTAATCAATCACATGTCATACTCTGCAGGGTATCGTCATACCCGACTTGCAAGTCATCAATATCACATAACTTTCCAACTTCTCATACCATTTACCACATGCACATATGTATGACTTTCACACCATTAAAACACATACACCATGGTTCTCAACATGTAATTATTCAAGAAGTTTAATTATTTATGAGTAATGTCATATCAATTGCAAAACCCGTGCTCTCAATGGTTTAACACTAGTATAATATGGGGTATAACTATTATCATGGGAAATTTAGAAAATTTACAACTCATGTACATCGCACCCTTTTGAAATTTCAGGTCATATGTTCACAATTCAACTATTTAAATACATTCAAGCAAACAACCCCATGATATCTCAATAATTCTTTCAAAATCATATATCAAAACATGTTAGTTGTATCAATTGAAAACCGCTATTTGTAAAAACATATATATACTTGTATAAATTTAAATTCTTGCGTAAATTTCTTTTTGAAAACATGCCCATGAAATTTAGGACAACCCTACGTACCTTTATTTTGGAGAATAATGAATGATTCTTGAAGCTTATGGATTGGGGATTCCGTTCTTGATGAATTTTGATGAAAGTGTATGTATTTAGGTGTATTTGAGATTAAATATCATGTTTGGATGGGTTTGGGGCCATGGGAAATGTCTAGTTTGACCTTCGAATTTAAAACTCGGGACTAGAATGTCGTATAAGGCTTCACCGCGATGCGCTGGAAATCGCAATGAGCTACTGGAATTGACAATTGTCAATTTAAGGCTCATCGCGACATGGTGGCTAGTCAAATGGGAATGCTAACACTAAAAATTCTTTAACTTCTTCACCAAGCGTTTTTTAGGAAAATTTGGTATCGATGGAAAGCTAATTCGAAGATTTTTCATTTAATATATAGTAGGCTACCCAGTTCGTCATATATAATGAGTTATTATATATTGAAGTTGACCCAAGTTTCAACGTTCACTAAAAATTGAACGATAGGAATATTTTCAACTCGTCTTTGAGTTAAGAGACTTCTATGATCTCAACTCATGCTCAACTAGATTCACATACTACATAATTGATTGCTCACTAAATTTGCATAGGGTTCATGAATGTTGCAACCTCTATGTAAAAGAATAACAGTTTACATTCTTGCCCAAAATGCGGGGTGTTACATATTATTTGCATAGGGTTGATGTCGATGTGTTCATGGATCACAAAAGTTTATAGTTTGTGTTTTCGTAGAAAGATTTAAATCTCCATCAGAGAAGGTGGTTAGAATTGTTGAAAGATTATGATATGAGTATTTTGTATCATTTGATCAAGGCCAATGTAGTGGCAGATGCCCTTAGTAGATTTTCTATAGGTACTGTTGCTCAAATAGAGGATGATAAGAAGCAGTTTGTAAGGGAGGTTCAATAGCTTGCTAGATTAGGTGTACGGTGTGGATTCAACTGAGGGTAGTGCATGGGTCCAGAATATCTTAGAATCTTCTTTGGTTACCGAAGTAAAGAAAAATTAAGATATGGATTCCCTTCTGGATAAGTTGAAGGAATCGGTTAGAGATTAGAAGGTAGAGGTTCTCTCCCAAAGGGGAAATAATGTGTTGCAATGTTAGGGTAGACTGTGTGTGCTAGTTGCAAATGGTTTAAGATAGTAAATCCTTGCAGAAGCGTATGGTGCACGTTATTTTATTCATCTAGAAACCACTAAAATGTATAGTGATTTGTAGGAAATCTATTGGTGAAGTGGTATGAAGAGGGATATTGCAAAGTTTGTAGCTAAGTGTCCTAATTGTCAGCATGTTAAGGTTGAGAACCAGAGGCCTAGTGGCATATTGCAGGAGTATAGCATTCCACTTAGAAGTGGGAAGAGCTGAACATAGACTTTGTGATTGAGTTCTCCCATTCGCGTTGTCAGCATGATTCGACATGGGTTATTGTAGACAGGATGACCAAATCATCCCATTTCTTGTCAGTTCATGCTTCCTATACAGCCAAGGACTATTCCAAGCTCTATATTAAAGAGTTAGGTAGATTATATGGAGTCCTATTGCCTATTATTTTAGAGGTTAGATTGCATGGAGTCCCATTGTCTATCATTTCAGATAGAGGTACTCACTTTACCTCTTACTTTTGGAAAGCTTTTCAGAAGGGTCTTGGTACCCAAGCTCTTCTTAATATAGCCTTTCACCCTTATACAGATGGTCAGGCAGAGAGGACCATTTAGACCCTAGAGGACATGTTGAGAGCATATGTTATTGCCTTTATGGATAGTTGGGATGATCACTTACCTTTGATTGAGTTTGTCTACAATAACATTTATTATTCCAGTATTCAGATGGCTCTATTTGAGGTACATTATGGGAGGAGATATAGATCTCCTATTGGTTGGTTTGAGATAGGTGAAACTATATTGATAGGGCCATACTCAGTATTTAATGCGATGGAAAAGGTTCATTTAATCAGGGAGAGGCTTAAGACAGCCCAAAGTCGCTAGAAATCTTATGGAAATATAAGGAGAAGAGATATTAAATTTGAGGTTGGTGACTTAGTCTATTTTAAAATCTCTCCCATAAAGGGAGTGAAGAGGTTTGACAAGAAGAGGAAGCTCAGTTCCTGGTATGTTGACCCTTATAGGATCTTGAGCATCTTTGGAGAGGTAGCTTATGAGTTTGATTCGCCTATGGATTTGGCATCAGTGCATCCAGTGTTCCATGTCTCTTTGTTAAATAAGTGTATTGGCGACCCATCTATAGTAGTCCCTTTAGAAAATACGGGTGTTCAGGATAGCCTTTTTTATGAAGAAACCCCAGTTGAAATCCTTGATCATCAGATTTGTATACTGGGGAACAAAGAAGTTCCCTTGGTCAAAGTTCTTTGGCGGAACAGTCCTTTGAGGAAGCCACTTGGAAAGTAGAAGCATAAATGCGCACCAAGTACCCTCATTTTTTCTCCACAAACTCAGAATTAATTTAAGGTAATAGCTTTTCTAAGATTATCTCTTCTCTATTCTCTTTTCTAGCTATACATCATCTTGCTATCATTGCATGTATTCATGAATCAGTTCATTCATGTATCATGTTTTAGACTCAGTCAGGTAACTATGTTTTTAGTTATGCATGTTCAGTATATGATTTCAGTTCCCTCAGTATTCTCAGCTTAGTTAGTCTCACTCGAGGATGAATGTTCCCAAGGGGAAGATATTTTAATACCCCGTATTAGTCTTAGCTCAATTCATCTCATAGTGCATGCATATGACGCTTAGAACCTAAAAATTTAGTTAAGTGTTGAGGACTTAGTTTTATTTTTGGCCTCTTAAATTTGATAATTTTTAAAGTGACCTTTCTGACCCAGAGACATATGTTTTTGAGTCAATTCATGTTCAGGGGTGTAAGGAGCATGCCTCGAGGAAGTTTTAGATTTTTTGAACGAGGATTGAGTTATGTTTAGATTTTATTTCCAACACCTCACCGCAACTTCATCGCATTGTGGTAGGTATAGTGATGATGAGTTTATCACGCTGCAGTGATGCTCAATTTGGTATTCCAATTATGGATTTAAATCCCAGAAGGGCGGTCTTATCTTTTGCCATCGCCCCAATCTGTTAAAACACGGGATTAACCTTCTATTAAGGCATTATATGTCCAAATTCCTCAATTTCCCTCTAAATTAAACTCTAACCCTAAGCATCCTCCCTTCAAGAAAACGAAGAAATTGTGCTTCCCAATCTAAGAACGTTTAAGACTAGTTAATTCTCTTTTAAGATTAAAGCTTTAAGGTATGTGTGATGTTCATCCATGGGCCTTTTTCACCCATGGAGTCCAAGAATCCATTTTTAAGTTTTAAATTATGGTTGTTACATGTTATTATGAAATATATCCATAAAGCTCATATGAGCTTTGATTTCAAATCATGTTTACCATGTGATTTCATTAAAATTATCCCTTAACACATTTGAATGATGATTATTCGCATGTTAAATCCTTAAACCATGATTTTGTTATTGCAATTATGGTATTATCATATGTTTTAACTATTCTCATGCTTTAACTCATGACCCTCTTGTGTTTGATGAAATGCATAAGAGATGAATTTTGAAAAATGATCCCTATTACGAGTTGTAAAGATATATATGTCCTTATTCATACTTCTATTCAGTGTTGGGGGTTATGAATATCCAAAACTTATTTGTTTACTTAGTCTCAGTATCTTTCAGAATGGTTTCAGATATGTATGAGCATTATTCTTTTAGTTAGTTATTGTTCATGCACATGAACCCATGCATATCAGCCTAACCTCATCCCTCGTACCTGTACATTCCAAGTACTGATTGCATACTCCTTTCTTGTGCTATTATATTTATTATCATATGTTTGGATGCCCAAACGACTCTCTAATTATGAAATAGACACTTGATATATGAAGCACTTCATGTCTATTATATCATTATCTTACATCTCAATCCCCACCTTGAGTAGATTTACTAATATAAGTTCTAATCGAATAGTGTTACTCCCATTAATGATGCTTATTCTTGGGTCCCTCAATGACCCTCTGTATGTTAGTATAATGGTAGTTATGGAAGCATAATAATGTCTTAGGCAGGGGAATAAATTGTAACGCCCCTAGTACCCATAATGTCTTAGGCAGGGGAATTTACTAAAGCATTTGATCAAACAGGTGATAAGCATAAACTTGTACATTCATGGGGATTTCATGATATCATACTAGTTGGGCATTTTCCCTTCATCTAGGCATTTAATCAAACACATTGTGGGCATAGCATATCTAAACAACATTGTATAACAATTAAAAATCATGATTCAATTCTAGTTTCATCATTCAAGGTTTTAATCATAGGTTTGCATAAATCTATATCTATACTAATCAAACCCACATAGGATTTATCACCCAACATGGAATAGAATTAAATTACTCATTATCAACATGAACAAGAGCAGCCCAATCATGAAATTCATAGAGAAAATCCATAAATCTTGAATTTATAAAAGAGATCCTTGGGCTTCATGGACGAAAGGAGTCCATGAATGAAGACTATGCATACCTAGGATAATAGATCCTTGGAGGTTCTTGGAGAATTTGCTGACTGGTTCTTGAGTGTTCTTGAATTTATTGAAGAAGAATTTAACCCTAGTTCTTGGCTTTTGATCTTGAGTGAAGCCCTATCCTGATGTTATGAATGAATAAGGAGAATGTGATTTTTGGCCAGATTTAACTAGGTATATAAATGGGTGGTAAAGGAACAAAATACCCCATTTAAAATGCCCTAAAAATACTGAACGTATGGTGCGATGGGCTAGGGCGACGGTCCATCGGTACTACGACGGTTCGTCAGTCCTGCCCATCGAACCTAGGAAGAAATGAGTCTTACTTCCTCAGTGCGATGGTTGGCTCCGATGGTCCGTCGAGGTAGCGATGGTCCATCGATTCCTACCATAGTTCTTGGGAAGAAAGTAGGTCTACTGCCTCAGTGCGATGGCAGGCTCCGATGGTCCGTCGATCTAGAGACGATCTGTCGACCTGTCCGTCGGTTCTGGGTAGTCTGAACTGCTTTTGTAAAATGTCCATAACTTCTTCCCCCGATACTGTATTTTGATGAAATTGGTATCGATGAAAATGTTATTCAATTTCCCACATGTTATAAAGTAAGAATCTTAAAATACCATATGTAAAAACATGGATTCGTATTTCAAAGCAAGTTCTAACATCCTTAAGATGATTTCAAGCTAGGAAAAAGCATGGGTATTACAATATCTCCCCTTTGAGAACATTCGTCCTCGAATGAGACTGACATTGGGGGGAGGAAATTAAACTGACGTACATATTGAACATGAATAACTGGAACATGTTCTTATGACTGACATGGCTTATAAGTTGAGCATAACATACTGAACATGAATATCTGATGCATGTGTAACTAATTCATGAATGCATGACTGAGTGTTCTGAGGAACTAAGCTTTCCTCGGGGACTAATCTTTCCCTTCTTGCCGAATCTCTTCACTCCCTTCATAGGAGAGATCTTTAGATAGACATGGTCACCAAACTCAAACTTGAGATCCTTTCTATGAACATATGCATAAGACTTCTATCAGCTCTGAGTAGCCCAGAGCCTTTCTCTATTCAATTGGACTTTTTCTAAGGCGTCGAATACCAAGTCAGGCCCTATGACTAAGGCCTCACTAACTTTGAACCAACCGATTGGAGATCTACATCTTCCACCATAGGGAGCTTCGAATAAAGCCATCTGAATACTGGAATGATAGTTCTTTTTGTATGCAAACTCAATCAAAGGCAAGTGGTCATCCCAAATACCCTTGAAATCAATCGCACACGCCTTTATTATATCTTCTAAATTCTGAATGGTCCTTTCTTCTTGACCATCTGTCTGAGGATGGAGGTTGTACTAAGATGAACTTGAGTGCCAAGACCCTTTTGGAATGCTTTCTAGAAATGAGAGGTGAACTAGGTACCTCTGTCTGTGATAATGGACAATGGAACACTGTGCAATCTAACCAACTCCTTGATGTAGAGTTTGGCATAATCTTTGGCTGAATAAGACGTATGAACTGGAAGAAAATAAGCTAATTTGGTCATCCTATCTACAATGACCCAGACTGAATCATGTTGATGACGAGTTCGAGGCAAACTCATCAAGAAGTCAATGTTCACTTCTTCCCACTTCTAAGTAGGAATAATGAACTCCTGCATAGGACCACTAGGCTTCTGGTGCTCTATCTTAACCTTCTGATATGTAGAGCACTTAGCCACAAACTCTGTAATATCTCTCTTTATCCCACTCCACCAATAAATCTCCCACAAGTCGCGGTATATCTTAGTGGCCCCTGGATGAATAGAGTAGCTGGCACCATGAAATTCTGCAAGAATTCGCTGCCTTAAGTCATCTACACCTAGAACACAGAGATGACCCTAACAATGAATAACACTATCTCCCCCTTGGGAGAAAACCTCTACTTTCTGATTCTGGACTAACTCTTTTAATTTGACAAGGCTGGGATCTCTATCTTGTTTTCTTTAACCTCGGTAACTAGAGATGATTCTAAACTACTCTAAACCCATATATCACCATCTTCTGTATTGACTAAGCGAATGCCTAGTCTGGAAAGCTGATGAACTTCCTGAGCCAACTTCTTCTTACTGTCCTCCACATGAGAAACACTACCCATGGATAGTCTACTAAGAGTGTTGGCCACTACGTTGGCCGTTCCCAAATGATAAAGGACACTCATGTCATAATCTTTAAAGAGATCTAACCACCTTCTCTAACAAATATTGAGATCTTTCTGAGAGAAGACATACTAAAGACTCTTATGATTTGTGAATACATCTACATGAACACCATATAGATAATGCCTCCAAATCTTCAAGGAAAACGCTATGGTTGCTAACTCAAGATCATAAGTAGGATAATTCTTCTCATGGGGTTTAAGCTGTCTGGAGGCATAGGCTATGACCTTACCATGCTGCATGAAGACATAACCCAAACCTACTTTGGATGCATCACAATACACTACGAACCCATCTGAACCATCTGGAAGACCTAAAACTGGAGCTGAGGTGAGTCAAGTCTTCAACTCCTAAAAACTCTTCTCATATGGATCTGACCACTGAAACTTGACTTTCTTTTGAGTCAATCTTGACATAGGAGATGCAATAGATGAAAATCCCTTAAACCGTCTGTAATAGCCAGCCAAACCTAGGAAACTTCTAATATCTAATAGAGAGATAGGGCGAGGCTAGTTTCTTACTGCTTTGGTCTTTTGAGGATCTACTCTAATGCCATCACCAGAAACAATATGAACAAGGAATGCTACTGACCTTAGCTAAAATTTACACTTACTGAATTTGGCGAATAGCCAATGAACTCTAAGAGTCTGAAGTAATATTCTGAGATGGTCTGCATGATCACGCTCACTGCAGTAATAGACCAGAATATCATCTATGAAGACTATGATGAACATGTCCAAGTACTGCTTGAACACTCGGTTCAGAAAGTCCATGAAAGTGGTCGGGGCATTGGTAAGACCAAAGGACATGACTAGAAATTCAAAGTGACCATATCGAGTACGGAAAGCTATTTTTAAAATACTACATTCTGTGAATCTGAACTGATAATAGCCTGATCTGAGGTCTATCTTAGAGAAATAACTGGCACCCTGAAGTTGGTCAAACAAGTCATCAATTCTAGGAAGAGGATACTTGTTCTTGATCGTGACTTTATTGAGCTGACGGAAATCAATGCGCATTCTGAGAGAACCGTCTTTCTTGTGCATGAATAAGACCGGTGCACCCCACGAGGAAATATTGGGTCTGATAATTCCCTTATCTAAGAGATCCTTCAACTATTCTTTCAGTTCTCTGAGTTTTGTTGTTGCCACTTTGTATGGCGGAATAGATATGGGATGAGTATCTGGTAGAAAATCAATGCCGAAGTCTATTTCCCTTTTGGGAGGAATTCCTGGAAGATATTTGGGAAAGACATCTGAATATTCATTCACTAATGGGACTGATTCAAGACTGGGAGTCTCATAACTTAAATCTTTAACATGAACAAGATGATAGACACATCCCTTAGATATTATTTTCCTTGCCCAAAGGTAGGGAACAAGCTGATGTCTAAAGCAGATACACTACCCTTCCACTCTAGGATGGGTTCATTTGGGAACTAAAACTGGACTATACTGTTTCTGTAGTCAACTATGGCATAGTAGGAATAAATCCAATCCATGCAAAGAATGACATCAAAATTGGTTATCTCTAATTCAACTAAGTCTGCTGAAGTGACTTTTTGAAATATCATAACCAAGCAGTTCCTATATACCCACCAGGCTATGATAGTTTTACCCACTAGGGTAGAGACTGAAAAGGGCTCTACTAGAATTTTAGGACTGATTCTGAAATCAACTGCTATATAAGGACTGACAAAAGATAAAGAAGCTCCTGGATCTAGCAAAGCATAAACATGCACATGAAAGATCTGTAATATACCAGTAACTACATTAGGAGAATTTTCCTAATCCTATCGGGACTGGAGAGCATAAAGTCTATTTAGGCGCTACCCACTAGTAGAACTGGAGGTGGCACCCTACTGATTTGGGCAACCGAACTGAGCTAAGGAACGGAGATGACTCTGGTTACCTGACTGAGGGAAGCAACACTACCCCGAGACTTAGATCCTGGTGCTCTATCTTTGTTACCCTCTTTGAACTTAAGAACTAGAGCAATGGCTAAAAAAAGAGCTAGAACTGATGGCTTAGGACAAAATTAAGAACGGTTTCCTTCTTCTTATTTAGGCTAAGAAAAGTTGAAACTACCTGTCCTTGCTCTCTTATTCTGCTTCTTCCTCTGCTAAATCTTTTTCTCCACTATCTGCTGAACATGGGTTATAAGTCTGGCTAAAGTCATGTCACTATTTAGCATAGCGGATATACACTCACTAACCACGTTATCATTCACCCCTAAAACAAACTTACTTATCCTTGCCCTACTATCTGCAACCACATGAGGGGAATCTCTGGATAATTGAGTAAACTTAAGAGAATATTCTTTCACTTTAGTACTTCCCTTCCTGAGTTAGATGAATTCTAGCACCTTGGCTTCTCTAAGCTTTAGGGGAAAGAATTTATCAAAGAAAGCTAAACCAAACTCCTCCAACTCAACTGACCCTGCATCGTCTGCCCTTTCTAACTTCCACTATTTGAACCAAGTATGAGCAACATCCTGCAACTGGTATGCATCTAGCTTAGAACTCTCAACAGTAGTCACTCCCATAAAGTTTGTCATCTTCTGCACCTGATCTAGGAATTCCTGAGGGTCCTCGTCTGTCTTAGACCTGAGAAAGGTCGGAGGATTCATTCGAGTGATGTCCCGAATCATGGATACAGCTGAATTGGCCACTGGGCTGGCTGGAATAATAGAAGGTCGTTCATTTAAAGCAGAAACTGACTGAGCAAGAGTAGTGAATACAGCTCTGAACTCTGCATGGAAAACCGTAATCGCCAAAGGTTCTTCGGGCTGAGGGGCTGAATGATTCTCATTTCTTATTTTAGGAGGCATATTTTGTTTAAGAAAGGGAGAAATGGATTAAGCTGACAGATTAACTTAAGATTATACTCACTGGTATGACATGAATACTAAAAGAAGGGAAATTGTTCCTACAATATCTTAAAGCCTCCTACACATAAATGTGGCGCACAACACATCTATGTACAAGACTCTACTAAATGCAGCTTTCAGAATTCCTAGGACTCTATTGAACCTTAGGCTCTGAGACCAAATTTAAAACGCTCCAAATCTGGTACCCAAAATGCAACACGGTGCTCATGACCCCAAAGTACCACAAGCTAACCCATGACTGATATCTGTACCTATATACTGCATAATTTACTGAATAATATAGAAACATGAACTGAAATGCCATAAGATTCAATCTGAAACATAATATCTAATGAAAAGTATAACATCTGAATGGGGTTTGAAATACCCAAAACAACTGAGATAAACTAACTAAACATAATAGTCTAGAAAGTCTTTAACTGACTGAACTATCTGAGAAAGAAGTTGATGGGACATGTTCCCAACTAACTCTAACAAATAAACTAATTAATAAGATAATAGAGAAATAATCATGTCCTTGAAGGATGAGGACTTACTACTTACTCTGACTGCTGATATCTGGAATCTACTATTGCTCTGGAGCTCGTGTCTCTGAACCTTTGGTTAAGAAACCATAGCGCGAAGCATCAGTACAATTGAATGTACTGGTATACATGTGAGGTAGGCTAGATGTATGGGGTTCATATACATGTACAATAATAATAACAGACTTACTATCATGAGCATACAAATACATGCATGAGACATAATAGTTGACACTAATATCATGATAATATGAATACTGAATTTGAATACTGATAACATGACATACTGATAACTGATAACATGAATGACTATATCTGACAGTCCAAAATCTAATGGAACTAGCTGAGTTCCATTCTATATCTGAGTTGACTGTATCTGATAGTCCTAAGAATTGAAGAACTATCTGAGTTCTTTTACTAATACAGATACAGAAACTATGGGAGGTAGTCATCTAACTGACATGCCCCTAATACGCTATTATGGTTGAATTGGGGTTCAATCTATAACCCCAATTGAAAGAATGTCAATACCGCACCACTGGTAAGGAAAAGCTGTGGGTGACCCTCATCTGATGGTGTCCCCAAAAGAGAATGGTGGGACCCTTATCTGGCAGTGCTTATCTATATCATCAACTCTCATCGGACAGTGTTGATGTCTCGACCTATGTTGGCTACAAAATTTTGGAATGCTAGGATGACTTCTAAGGATCACACCCTTATCTGATAGTGTGTGTCCCCATCCTTGGGTTTACTCGGTACTAATTCCTACACCCATCTGATTAGACTCTGAACATGATTAACTGAACTGTATATAGACTGAGTTATTGTATTCTATTGACTGATGGAATACTACTGATAGCTGACAACTAACTGAGTTCATGAGATCCTAGAGATTTCCTGAGTCATAAGTGTCACGCCTCAATCCTATTGGGGCAGATAGGTACCCGTAGCCGTGAAGGCCCAAGAGAACCAATCTATAACCTAGTAATTCAAATGTATGCAACTATAATAGGCAAAGGTTTTTCCATATATGGATATAATGCCTTAATGAAAAAAAAAATATAAACGACAAGCCCTAAAACTATATACATAATAGACTTGGCCATTGGGGCCATAACATATACAAGATAACACACTACCATGCTTAACTTTTCATTGGTTTACAAAGCCTCTAGATGATACATAAAATTTAGCTAAGGTCGGGACAAACCCCCGCCATACTATTAACTTTTATACAATACCAAAAATATATGGAACCAACTCGGAAAGCCCCGAAGCAAACTGGAGCTCACCAATAGCAGATGGATATCCTGGGCTCCTACTGAGGAGGCGTGTTTGCCGAAGCACCTGTGCTTGTAGCATGAAATATAAGTCCCCCTATAAGGAGAGTTAGTACGAAAAAAATATAATGAGTATGCAAGGCGGAAAAGTAACAATACATGACATAAAGGCTCAATAAAAATATGGAACAAGTGTAAGAATAGTGCTAGTAGACCACCTTTACATTTACTTGTGGAACAGGGTACATTACATTTCTTTCTTCCTTTTACCTTATTACTTCATTATATTTGTAATCCATATGATACAAATGATCAGTTGATCAGTGGCCCTGAGCTGCCACCCATGTTACAGATTTTCGTTACTTTGTTTATTTAGCCTTTTGAGATTGTTACTTCGGTGGTCATAACCTTATGGTACCTTGAAATAATGATCTATCAATAAGAGATATGTAAATAGGCAATCAATGCAATAACAATGAAGTAAGGAGTTGTTGGCACACTAATGAAGTGTTTAGGAGCTAAAAATAACACATGGGTCTTATTTGAGTAACCGGAGAAATTCTGAAATTTACTAGTGAAAGTAGGCATGTAGGATTGGTAGTAAGCATATATCGAGGTGGTTTAACACATTAGAGAGTGGGAATAAGTTCATTAGTAATATAGTATATCATAGGTGCTATTATGTAGCACGTGTTTTTGGATGACCTTGGAAGCTTACTCGATGGAACAAGTATCCGTTTTCATGCCAAGAGTACAAAATAGAGTATGCCTTACATACCTGATTGTAAAACTCCAATACCAGCCCAACTCTACTTCCTACACTTTTAGATTACTTATCTACAATGAAATATATGGCAAACTAATATTATCAACCAAACATCACATTTTGACTATTTAACTTCACCACATCCATCTTATATAATTCAATACAAACTAATTACACCTTTTCCCAATATCAACCGGGCATCCCACAACACAAACACACAAAACAGTCCACAACAACACCCAATCGTCCTTTAATAGCAACCCAATATGTGCAATCCTCTATCAACACATGTATATGGAAAAGGATAAAAGTGGACAGCAACCATATATTTATTTTCTTGGTATTTTAGTGTCTTAATGTGTATTTCCTCAATAGCTTAATCCCTTCACACATACATCAAAAGAGAAAAAAGAAATTCCTTAATAAGTAAGAACAATGGACTGCCCAAACTTATAGAGAGGGTTGTCCGGAAATTAATCTTAAAGAACACATAGTTTCCATGGTATAAGCTCATGAATTATTCACTTACATTTAGCTTGGAAAGAAGGTCAATCCCAAGAACCCTTGTGTAATTATAGGGTTGTTTCATAGCCAAGAGAGAACAAGAGAGAAAAACCTAGAAAGCTGGAAATTTTGTCTAAGTTAAAATGAGAAAAATTGCTGATTTCAATCCATAAATAGGAGCTGCTCTTGGACGAATTTATTGACTACTTTTGGGACATATTTTGTCAAGTAATTGATGTATACACTTTCCCAATATATTGGGACTTTGTGGATCAAAAACTATTGGGCCTTAGCTACCAATTTTTCCTCCTTTTCTTCTCTTTAACTTGGTATTTGGCAGATTTGAGTATTGGACCTCTTTTCTCCATTTTCTTTCTCTTTTACTTAATTTGGGCTCAAATGAGTACATTAATATAAGGCCTAATCTGATACATGGTATTGATCCCATTAACTTGGTCCAAATAGCTCAAGTAAGTGATCCACCTACTAGCTTAAGTAAGTTAAGAAAGCACCTTAACAAAATTCTCAATTTTTAGTTCTTAACTCTTTAATGTAACTTACAATTTGTATATACTTGGTCACATTAAACCATGGGAATTATTTATAACTCCATCTAGATCACAAAGATATATCAAGTTCCATATAAATAGAACAAGTACACACAAAAATATGGGGTGTTACATCCTTCCCCCCTTTAGAACATCCGTCCTCGAATGTTAGCATAATTGTCCAACTAAAACAAATTCAAGCCTAAGTTTAATATTCCTATCATCACACAGTACTTATATATATATATATATATAGGGTATTTAGATTTTCATTGCTTCCTCAGCTTCCCATGTGATCTCCTCCACTTGCTGGTTTCTCCAAAGTACTTTTACAGATGCTATTTCTTTATTCCTTATTTTCTAAACTTGTTGATCTAGAATGACAATAGGTATTTCCTCATAGGTGAGATCTTCCATAACTTGTACATCTTCAGTAGAAGTGATATGTGATGGATCAATGCACTTTCAAAGCATTGAGACATGAAATACCGGATGTACTGCTGAGAGCTCTTGGGGTAGCTCTAACTCATATGCGACCTGGCCAAACCTCCGAATAATCTTATATGGGCTTATATAGAGGGGACTTAGTTTCCCTTTCTTACCAAATCTCATCACCCCTTTCATTGGTGGTACCTTCAAGAATACCCAATCACCGATAGAAAACTCTATCCCTCTTCTTCTAATATCTTCATATGACTTGTGTCTACTTTGGGCTATTTCCAGCCGCTATTGAATTACTTTAACCTTTTCCATAGCTTGATAAATAAGATCTGGTCCGAATAAGGCAGTTTCACCCACTTCAAACCATCCAATTGGTGATCTACACTTTCTTCCATACAAAGCTTCATATGCTTCCATTTTGATACTTGAATGATAGCTATTGTTGTAGGCAAACTCGATAAGAGGCAAATGATCATCCCAGCTACCCTTAAAGTCTAATACACAAACTCATAGCATATCTTCAAGTGTTTGAATGGTGCGTTCTACTTGTCCATCAGTTTGAGGGTGAAAAATTATACTCAGATTCACTTGTGTCCCAAATTCCTCTGAAAAGACTTCAAAAAATTTTCAGTAAATTGGGCTCCCTGATCTGATATAATAGAGATTGGCACTCCGTGTAGTTGAACTATCTCTTTAATGTACAATTTTGCATACTCTTCAACTGTGTAAGTGGTCTTTACTGGTAGTAAGTATGCAGATTTGGTAAGCCTATTAACTATCACCCATATAGAATCAAACTTTTGAGATGTACGAGGAAAACCAGTGACGAAATCCATATTGATCATGTCCCACTTCCAGATTGGAAGATCTATGCATTGCATATAACCCCCCAGGCTTCTGGTGCTCTACTTTAACTCTTTGACAATTTGGACATTCGGCTACAAATTGTGCAATGTTCTTCTTCATGTCACTCTACCAATATATTTCTTTCAAATCTTGAATACATCTTAGTTGACCCTGGATGAATGAAATACCTCGAACAATGTGCCTCTATCATAATCCTCTTTCTTAGCCCGTTTACATTAGGCACACATAAATCTATTTTGTCATTGAAGTACTCCTTCCTGCGTAAGATGAAATGCCTTAGTCGTACCACATTGTACATTCTCCTTAAGCTTTAATAAAATTGTATCTACATATTACTTCTCTTTCACTTCAGCTACTAATAAAGATTCTGCTGCATTATGTACAATAAGCCCCTCATCTGGAGTTTCAAGAAGATGAACCCCCAAATTAGCTAGTTGGTGGAGATCTTTAATCATCCCTTTCCTTTCTATAGACGTTATCATAGCCTTACGACTTAGTACATCAGCTACCATATTTATTTTCCCTGGATGTACAAGATATCAACATCATAGTCTTTTAATAGTTCAAGCCACCTCCGTTGCCTCAAATTTAGATCCTTCTGGCTAAATATATATTGCAAACTCTTATGATCAGTATATATGTCAACATGAATCCCATACAAGTAGTGGTGCCATATTTTAAAGAAAATATAACTGCTGCTAGCTCGAGATCGTGCGTAGGATAGTCTTTCTCATGTGGCTGCAATTGTCTGAAGGCATATGCTATTACTTTACCATGCTGAATCAATACACATCCTAAGCCAATTCTTAAAGCATCACAATTCACTGCATACCCTTCTGTGACTTCTGGAAGTACCAATACGGGTGTAGAAGTCAACTTATTCTTCAAATCTTGGAAACTCCTTTCACAGGCATCATTCCATTGAAACTTGGATGCCTTGTGTGTTAGCTTGGTTAAAGGTAAAGAAATTGAAGAAAACCTTCAACAGACCTTCTATAATAACTTGCCAACCCAAGAAAAGTACGAATCTCCGTAGGCGTTGTGGGCCTTGGCCAACTCTTCATGGCTTCTATCTTTTGAGTATCAACCTTTATTCCTTCACTAGATACAATATGACCCAAGAATGCCATCGATTTTAACAAAAACTCACATTTAGAGAACTTTGCATATAGCTTGCGATCATGAAGAATCTACAATACCTATCATAAATGATTGGCATGGTCCTCTTCTGATCTGGAATAAACTAGAATATCATCTATAAAAATTATCACGAACACATCTAAGAATGGCTTAAACACTCTATTCATCAAATCCATAAAAGCTGCGGGTGCATTTGTTATCCTAAATGACATGACTAGGAACTTATAATGACCGTACTATGTTTGGAAAGTTGTCTTGGATATATCCTTCTCTTTGACCCTCACTTGGTGGTAACCTGACCTTAAATCAATCTTTGAGAAGCACTTGGCACCTTGTAATTGATCAAATAAACCATCAATTCTTGGGAGAGGATATTTATTTTTAATAGTCACCTTATTCAGTTGCTGGTAGTCAATACACATTCTCAATGAACCACGTTCTTACGCACAAATAACACTGGTGCGCCCTAGGGGGACATACTAGGCCTTATGAATCCTTTCTCTAGCAAGTCTTTCAATTTCTCTTTCAATTCTCGTAATTCTGCCAGGGCCATTCTATATGGAGGAACTGAGATTGGTTGGGTGCCTGGAATCACATCAATACCAAACTCCACTTCTCATTCAGGAGGTAAACCTGAAAGGTCTTTAGGAAATACATCAGGAAATTCATTTACCACCGGAATAGTTTGAAGAGTTGGTGGCTCCACATCTGTATCCTTCACTCTAACTAGATGATATATGTAACCTTTGGAAATCATTCTTTTTTTCTTAAAATAAGAAATAAATTTACCTCTTGGCTCACCAATATTACCTCTCCATTCAAGGACTGCCTCCTTTGGAAAATGGAAATACACCCTTTTACTTCGGCAATCTACTATGGCATAACAAGATGCCAACCAGTCCATACCCATTATAACATCAAAATCTACCATTTCCAGCTCAACAATATCAGCCATCGTATCGCAACCACAAATAGTTATAATACAATTTCAATAAACCCTTCTAGCTATAATGGATTCCCCAACAGGCGTAGACACTTCCAATGGCTTAGCTAGAAATTTTGGTATTGTTTTGAACTTTCCAGCAATCAATGGAGTGACATATGATAAGGTAGAACCGGGATCAATTAATGCATATATGTCAAGTTAAAATATAGACAATGTACCTGTAACTACATCTGGAGAAGCCTCTAAATTTTGTCCACCCGCTAGAGCATACGTAGGATTCTGAACTCCACTAGAACTAGCTGCTCCTTTATCACCCCTAACACGACCCATAAGTTATGCACCCCTACCTGAATAAGGTACCGATGATGATGATGCAATGGCTGATCCAATAGGTCGTGTTATACCACCTATGCCCCTTTGTGGGCATTCTCTCAACATAAGCCCCGACATACCACACCAAAAGCAAGTATTTGTCCCCAACCGACATGTACCTAAATGAAGCTTTCCACATTGTTTGCATGGCTATCGAGGAGGTCTAAATTGGCTCATACTTCATTGCCCTTGATACCCCACTGTTCGTGAACTCTGACTCTCACTTCTTTGCCCAAATTGATTATCTTTGGACCCTTGAAACTATGGTAGAGCACTAGCTGCAGAATAAGAAGATAATAGCCTAGGTGTTTTATTATAAAATTGAAGCCTAAAATATCCTTGGGATGCCATAAACTGCCCCATAGATCTGGCCCTCTTGGAATATCCTCTTTCTAATTCTTGTGTTTTTCTCCTTTGCCTCTGATCCTTCATTTTTTGTGCAAAAGGTTGTATCCTTGCTACGTCCATGTCTTTGTTCAAAGAAGCAATAGTACAATCTCTAACCAAATATGGATCCAACCTATCCACATATCGATGAACTTTATCATCCGTAGTAGCTACAATATTTGGAGCATACCTAGACAAGGAGTTAAATCGGAGGCTGTACTCTCTCATGCTCATATTCCCCTGGTGAAGATTCAAGAACTGATCTGCACAGGCCTGTCGAATATCGAATGGAAGGTAATGATCAAGAAATGCCTCTTTGAACTCTTTGCAAGTAGCTGAGGGTGCATCAATACCTTTAGATCGTTTCCAGTCTTCGTTCCAAAATATAGCCTCCCCTTCTATAAGCTGCTAACTCAACTGTCTCTTTACTTGATATATGCATAACATCTAGATCCCTTTGGATTTGATCAATGAAGTCTTGTGCGTCTTCATTAATATCTGATCTGGTGAAGGTGGGAGGATCCAACTTAAGAAAGTCTTACGTCCGAAGGCTAGCTACCCTATCTGCACCACTAGAACCTATAGTAGGAATGTCTTGCCCTTGAGCTTGTCCAGCAACTATACGAGCGAAAATTTGCACCGCATTTCTAAGATCTTGATCAGTAGCATTAATAGGTGGCTCTAAGGATGTGGTTCTTCTCCTTCTTAGCTCTTCTGTAGTGGAAGAAGTTTATGATACATACTCAGCTTAAGCCTCACTTTGATTAGCTTGTATAGGTGGTGTCTTGCTAGTTCCTTCTTCGACAGCCACATCTATTCGCTTTCCTACACTCTTACTCCTCGTAACCAGCGTCCTTACTATAATAAGAGAAACAAAAAGATTCAATGGTTAAATATGACTTTATTTACAACATGGGCTCTATTGCACAATCTAAGATATAAAGAAAAGAGACAATCCCTAAATATCCCATAGCCTCATGTTTATAGATGTGATGCACAACACACCCATAAACAAGACTCTATGTAGACACGGCTTAGTAGACTCCCTAGGATGACTCGCTCTGATACCACTTTTGTCATGCCTTAAATCCTATTGGGGCGGACAGGCACCCATAGCCATAAAGGCCCGAGAGAACCAACCTATAACCTTGGAATTCACATGCATGCAACTATAATAGGCAAAGGTTTTGCCATATACTGATATAATGCCTTAATGAAAAAAAATATAAACGACAAGCCCTAAAACTATATACATATTAGACTTGGGCGTTGGGGCCATAACATATACAAGATAATGCACTACCATGCTTAACTTTACATTGGTCGACAAAGGCTCTAAACGATACACAAAATTTAGCTAAGGTCGGGAAAAACCCCCACCATACTATTAACTTTTACACAATACCAAAAATATATGGAACCAACTCGAAAAGCCTCAAAGCAAACTGGAGCTCACCAATAGCAAATGGATATCCTGGGCTCCTACTGAGTAGGCGTGTTTGCTGAAGCACCTGTGCCTATAGCATGTAATAAAAGTCCCCCCCATAAGGGGAGCCAGTATGAAAAAAATGTACGGAGTATGCAAGGTGGAAAAGTAACAATACATGACATAAAGTCTTAATAAAAATATGGAACAAGTATAAGAATAGTGCTAGTAGACCACCTTTAGATTTACTTGTGGAACAAGGTACATTACATTTCTTTCTTCCTTTTACCTTCTTACTTCATTATCTTTGTAATCCATATGATACAAATGACCAGCTGATCAGTGGTAAATAATAAATCAGTATCAGCCCATGCTAGGCTTATGCCCCTGAGCTTCCACCTACATATAAAGTATAGGGATCGGCCCATGCTAGGCTAATGCCCATAGTTGCCACCCATTTTATAGATTTTTGTTACTTTGTTTAATTAGCCTTTTGAGATTGTTACTTCGGTGGTCATAACCTTATGGTACCTTGAAACAATGATCTATCAATAAGAGACATGTAAATAGGTAATCAATGCAATAACAATGAAGTAAGGAGTTGTTGGCACACTAATGAAGAGTTTAGGAGATAAAAATAACACATGGATCTTATTTGAGTAACCGGAGAAATTCTGAAATTTACTAGTTAAAATAGGCATGTAGGATAGGCAGCAAGCATGTATCGAGGTGGTTTAACACATTAGAGAGTGGGAATAAGTTCATTAGTAACATGGTATATCATAGGTGCTATTATGTAGCACGTGTTTTTGGATGACCTTGGAAGCTTACTCGATGGAACAAGTATCCGTTTTCACGCCAAGAGTTAAAAATAGAGTATACCTTACATACCTGGTTGTAAAACTCCAATACTAGCCCAACTTGATTTCCTGCACTTTTAGATTACTTATCTATAATGAAATATATGGCAAACTAATATTAGCAACCAAACGCCACATTTTGGCTATTTAACTTCACCACATCCATCTTCTCTAATTCAATACAAACTAATCACACCTTTTCCCAATATCAACCGGGAATCCCACAACACAAACACACAAAACAGTCTGCAACAACACCCAATCCTCCTTTAATAGCAACCCAATATGTGTAATCCTCTATCAACATATGTATATGGAAAAAGGATAAAAGTGGACAGCAACCATACCTTGATTTCCTTGATATTTTAGTTTCTTAATTTGTATTTCCTCAATAGATTAATCCCTTCACACATACATCAAAAGAGAAAAGAGAAATCCCTTGATAACTAAGAACAATGGACTGCCCAAACTTATAGAGAGGGCTGTCCGAAAATTAATCTTAAAGAACACATAGTTTCCATGGTAAAAGCTCATGAATTGTTCACTTACCTTTATCTTGGAAGAAAGGTCAATCCCAAGAACCCTTATAGAATTATAGGGTTGTTTCATAGCCAAGAGAGAACAAGAGAGAAAAACCTAGAAAGCTAGAAATTTTGTCTAGTTAAAATGAGAAAAATTGCTGATTTCAATCCATAAATAGGAGCTGCTTTTGGAAGAATTTATTGACTACTTTTGGGTCATATTTTTTCAAGTAATTGATGTATACACTTTCTCAATACATTGGGCCTTTGTGGATCAAAAACTATTGGGCCTTAGCTACCAATTTTTCCTCCTTTTCTTCTCTTTAACTTGGTATTTGCCAGATTTGAGTATTGGGCCTCTTTTCTCCATTTTCTTTCTCTTTTACTTAATTTGGGCTCAAATGAGTACACTAATATAAGGCCTAATCCGATACATGGTCTTGATCCCATTAACTTGGTCCAAATAGCTCAAGTGATCCACCTACTAGCTTAAATAAGTCAAGAAAACACCTTAACAAAATACTCAATTTTTATTTCTTAACTCTTTAATCTAACTTAAAATTTGTATATGCTTGGTCACATTAAACCACATGGGAAGTATTTAGATCTCCATCTACAGCGCAAAGATATATCAAGTTCCATATAAATAGAACAAGTACACACAAAAATATGGGGTGTTACAATAAAACTATCTGAAGTTTAAGGATTCATAGCTTGACTGAGAGTATCGTGAAAACGTGACATTGGCTCTAGGCACACAGCTAATGTTTTGGGTACAAGTACCCCCAGGACTCGATAGAAGGAAACTGACAAAGAATGACTTACTTGAACACATAATTATCACCATAATCCATAATTCATTTACCAAAGCATTTCATCAAACAGGTGATAAACATAAACTTATACATTTATGGGGATTTCATGATATCATACTAGTTGCGCATTTTTCCTTCATCTAGACATTTAATCAAACACATTGTGGGCATAGCATATGTAAACAACATTGTATAACAATTAAAAATCATGATTCAATTCTAGTTTCATCATTCAAGAGTTTAATCATAGGTTTGCATGAATCTATATCTATACTAATCAAACCCACATAGGATTTATCACCTAACGTGGAATAGAATTCAATTACTCATTATCAACATGAACAAGAACAACTCAATCATGAAATTCATAGAGAAAATCTATAAATCTTGAATTTAGAAAAGAGATCCTTGGGCTTCATGGACAAAAGAAGTCCATGAATGAACACTATGCATACCTTGAATAATAGATCCCTGAAGGTTCTTGGAGAATTTCTTGACTGGTTCTTGAGTTTTCTTGAATTTTTTAAGAATGATTTAGTCCTAGTTCTTGGCTTTTTATCTTGAGAGAAACTCTATCTTGATGTTATGAATGAATAGGGAGAATGTGATTTCTGGCTAAATTTAACTCGGTATATAAATGGGTGGTAAATGACCAAAATACCCCCTTTAAAAATGGCCTGAAAATACTAAATGTATGGTTCGCCGAGCTAGGGCGATGGTCCATTGGTACTGCAACGGTCCATCGGTCCTGACCATTGGACCTGGGTAGAAATAAGTCTGAGTTCAAGGGCAGGCTCCGACGGTCCGTCGAGCTAGCAATGGTCCATTGGCATCTACTATTGTTCTTGGGTGGAAAGTAGGTTCATTGCCTCAGTACGATGGCAGGCTCCGACATTCCGTCGATCTAGTGATGGTCCGTTGACCTGTCCGTCGGTTCTGGGCAGTCTGAACTGCTTCCGTAAAATGTCCATAACTTCTTCTCTCGATACTGGATTTTGATGAAATTGTTATCGATGGAAATCTTATTCAATTTTCCACATGTTAGAAAATGAGATTCTTAAAAATACCATGTGTACAAATATAGATTTATATTTCAAAGCAAGTTCTAATATCCTTGAGATAATTTCAAGCTAGGAAAAAGGCATGGGTATTACATAAATATTCTTGAATATGAAAATTTTGATGTGATTTTTGAGATAAGGTTATCAGTGAAGGGGAAAAGAACAAGATGAACTTCCATTGTGTGAAAAAGTTAGGAAGGAGATATATGGCAAAAATCTTTGTGAGAGTGATTGAAATTGCTGGTTTTAGAAGGGAGATCCATGAAGTGGGTGTAGTAAAGACAGGGTTGAATATGGTGAATGATGAAAACACAAATCAATGTGTTATGTGGTTAGTACTTCCTGAAATAAAACCTGAGAGTGTTTGATGGTAGTGATAAGGTGAAGTAATAATCTTAAAGGGATATAGAGTATGGGGTCCCATAGCTTAAGCTAGCACCTTTTTACTCCCGGTTAAGATTCAATATATAAGTACTATGCAGTGGGACACAAATTCTTGTGACTGGGCGCATTGTGGGGGAATTGTAGGTTGGAAATGATAATGTATGTTCTTTATTGTTTGGGGCATATAGAGTAGTGTCTCTAAGTTCAATTCTATTCATTGTATCTTGTAAGGTAGAAAATATTTCTATTCTTATCTCCCGTGAAACTTTATTTCATGATTGTACCAAGATAAATCAGGCCTATTATCACCAAATAAACTCATGTCTTATGTTTTGATGATTATGATCCCTAGAACTCATGTGCAAGGTCATCTCTATATCAATTCTTATTATCACACTTCGTGCTTACACGATTCACTTGGCAATGTCATGAATGCTCTTATTAAGGTCTATGTATGTTTCATTCAAAGAAAATTCTTAAATTAAGGTTGCATCCTTTATTCCATACTTGCAGAGCTTCAATTAGTTCCTAACCATCAATTGGGGATGAATGATCCCAAGGGGAAGATAATGCTAAACCCCGCACTTTCGGGCTAAAGTTGAATCATCTTTCTTATGTTTATATACTCAAACCCAATGTTTTATACTTATACATAAGTGTGAATGACACTACCTTAGTATATAAACATCCTTGGATATGAATATACACCATAAAAATCTCCTAGCTCAAAAGTTAAGTTGAGCACTTTCCTATCGATTGACTTTTCGTTGAAAACTTTTCTTAGGTCGAATTCTAGTGACCATTTCTCCTAGTATATAAAGATTCGTATGGCCTACTATATATCAAATTAAATCCCTTCGAGTCTTCTTTCCAATTACACCGATCGTTCGTCAATTCTAGTCCAGAGACAAAAGTTATTAGTGTTTGAATGAGGCACTGTCCAGGGTGTGCGATGGCCATGTGCCATACACCAATCACCTAATCACACTACCTCAACAATGATTTGGCCATGAGATGCACACCCAAAGGTATGCAATGGCCATGCAATGTGAAGCTTCTCCGGGGCGTCAAAAAGTATTCCGATTGATTTATTATAAGGGTACAAAGGCCTTTTAGTATCCCATAACCATTCATAACCCTCCTTGGATGAAATTAAATCCTTAAACATGTCATTTTCACCATAAAAACTTGCTAATCATCTTTTCTTCAATAAGAGAGTAGAAACCATCTAGGGTTTGAGGATTTTGATCTCCAAAGGCAAATCTCTCTATGTTTCCTTCTATTTTTCTTCGTCAAAAGGTATGTGGGACTATCCTAAATCTCATGGTGTAAGTTTACATTTTTAAACAAGTTTTAAAGATATATATGTATATATATTTAATGGGTTTTGGAAATTATTTAAAGAGCATATATCATAACCCATTTTGATGAAAGTACGTAATTATCATGGGGGTTTTCCATATGCTTGATTTATAATCTTGTGCATACATGATTTGAGTTCAAAAAGTGATTTATGAATATGAATTATGAAATCCCTTCCCCATGATGAAATTTATTATTTAGCGTGTATGATTTGTGAATTGGGTTTGAGAGCATAAATTATAAGCTTTTTATGATCATGAGATTTACCTATAACAAATGTTCGAGTTGTTTTATGAATGAAGATGATTCTTTAGTTTAAATTCCTATTTACTTATGGTTGTTTCAAGTGTTTCTCAAAGAGATGATTTATATTCTAAATAATATGGTTTCCTAGATTGTATGTGATTAATGAAAGAATTGACCACCACGTATTAATGTCTTGTTAAGAGTGTGGTTGCATAAGTTTCATATGTTTTTGATAATAAGAACTCTCGTGTAATTTGATAATATTTTGGTGGTCATTTACATATTTTGAATGAAAAGGGTTGTGGATTTGATATGATATGAATGACTTGCAAGTATGGGTATGACGATACCCTATTGTGATATGCCCTTAAAAGAATGAGAAAAAAATTGTTTATAATCATGAAGTATGTTTTAAGAAGATAAAATTGGCTTTAAGAGAGTTAGATGGTTACCCAAATAAAGAACGAGTTGAAAGACTCGATGCTGGAAACCGTGATTAGTCGGTGTGGGATTATGGTACCCTATTTTGTGATCTTGTGTACTTTTATTCATGTCGTCCCAATTTGGGACTATGGTTAGGAGCCCTTCTTTATGATTTTGTTCACTACCATAACATGTTGATTTGATTGGGGATTATGACACCCTGCTTTATTATCTTTTCGTATCCCCCTTACTGATACTCCAATCCTTGCAGCAAACATGGATTAGGGGCTTAGCCACCGAGTCAAGGGCAGATTCCATATAGTCCATGGGAATGTTGACTTGTAGGGTGTACCATTGAGCTCAGAAGTAAAATAAAGAGTTCAGTCATGGTTTCAAGAACATGTTTTGAAGCTCATCAAATTATGCCATGTGTTTTCATTACCTTATGCTAAATTGTTTTATGAAATGCTATCACTTATGTGTATAAAAATATGTTATTTTTGGATTGTTCTACATACCAGTACTTTAGAGTATTGACCCCCTATATTTAAGGCTCTGGGCTTCAGGTCTGTGGTCCATTACATCAGTTTTTCATATTGGATAATGACAGAGTTGGTGAATCATCCATCTTCCAGAAGGCATGTTATTCATATGTTTATCTAATTCAGTTTATAGTCCAGCCAAGGGCTTTGTCCTGGCCTAGACAGTTGTTATTCAGTAGAGGCTTCGTAGACGGTATTTTAAGTTTTGTGTTGTCATATCTTGTTGACGCATTTCAGATTTTAAGTTTCCTTTGAACACTGTTATACCTTCCGCACTTTGATTTTTGTATAATTATGCTTATGATCATATGCTAAGGGGATTCTCGAGCCTTCAAGGTTTGGGATACCCATCGCAGTCAGGGCCTCGGTTCGGGTTGAGACAATATTGAAGTATTTGGAGCTTAAACCAGAAGTAAAAAATCATCAAGGAACCAAAAGAAACCAAGGAATAGTTTACGTTGCAATGCGTTGCAAAACGAGTGCAGAAGGGTAGAAATTATTGTCCCGTGCACCACTGCTAAGCAGCAATGGCACAGATTTCTACTACTTTTAGGAAAGGTTTGTGCCACTTACCCAAAGAAAGGAATGGCAAAATTTTAGCCACTGGCCTGAATTTTAGGTTGTTCCTTGCGCCATAGCTCAGCTTTTGGGCTGTGGCGCGAATAGAAACTTATCCTAACCTAAATCGAAACTCTATATAAACCCCCTTCACATGTTTTTTATAGGGGGGAACTAATTTGGGAAAGGAAAAGGCTAGGAAAAAGCTCAAGAACAATGTTTATTTATTTTTTTATTTTATTTTTATTTTTGCCTTGAAAACTCTTTAAATCTCTTCTTCCAAAGAGATTTATGAATAGCTAAAACTCTTAATTTCTAGGGTTGTGATTGAACAAGAAAGTTGTGACTTGAAAATTATAATATCTATTTTTTTTCATCTATTGAGTTATTTATTTCTTCTTGATTTCAATTATTCCTCTGATTGATCACCTTGCAAATATTATTCAGGGCTTATTTGTTGGATTTGAAAAAAGGATCGACAAGTGAAAAAAGAGAAAATAAGGCTAGTTTGTTGTCAAGACCCGAACCAGGGCCTAGCGATGATGGTTATCTCAAGACCACAGAAGACCAAAGATCACCCCTTTAACTAGTCAAACAAAAGACAAATATATCTACTAGATGAAGCAAACCAATAAACATAAATAAGATAACTAAATAACTCAAAGAAAACTAAGAATCCGACATATTCCTAATCCATAGTAATCCACAAGCCTCTAAGAAACCAACATCAATCTAAGTCGGGACATGCCTCCCACAATAGCCAAAAAGGGAAAACCAAATAAACAGTCTATGCGATAAACTAAACCAACAAGTGACAGGCCATACAGAAAAAGGAGGCTCACCACTTCAAGCTTGTAACACCCCGATTTGCTGAACCGCAATGCTACATGGTGCACATGACCCCGAGGGACCACAAGCTAACCCATGACTAATATCTGTACCTGTATACTGCAAATCATGATATAATAATGCGGAATACATAGAACTGTAAGGCCATAAGGTTCAACTGAATACAATCACATGGGTGAAAATACCTAAAACAACTCAATCTGAACGTAAATCTGAACATTAATCTGAAAGCCTCTAAACTATCTGAATAAGGAGTTGAAGGAACATGTCTCCAACTAACTCCATAAAACTAAACTGAAGAAATAAATAAATGTATCAAATTATATTGTCCTTGAATCAATGAGGACTCACTGTGTCTCTGCCACTAGAATGCTACCATTACAGCTGGCCTGGAGCTCGTGTCTCAGAACCTATGGTGTAACATGAAAACAAAGCACCATAGTGCAAATGCGTCAGTACAACTGGAGTACTGAGTATATGAGGAAGGTAGGCTGAACATAAAGGGTTTCATGCATGAACAACACTGACTGACTAATATGAACGTGGGAGTGCAAACACACATATATAAAAACTGGGACCATGAATACGTGATAGCATGACCTGTAAGCTAATACATGGTTTACTGATAACTGTCATGACTGATACTAAAACTAATAACATGGACAACTGTATCTGACAGTCCTGTATATACTGAAATCTAAAGAATGTCCTGAGTTCTTTTACTGAGACTGATACTAAAACTGTGGGAAGTAGTGTTTAACCGACATGACCCATGTAATCCGTTATGGCTAAGCTGGGGTCCAATATATGCCCCGACTGGAGGGGTTTCAATACCGTACCACAGGTAAGGACAGCCTGTGAGTGACCTTTATCTGGCGGGTACTCAATGAGAACGATGGGAACCCTAAACTGACGGGTTAAGCCACCTCATCAACCCTAATCTAACGGGTTAAGATGTCTCAACCTATGCTAGCTACGTAGTTCTAGAACACAAGGATGACTACTAAGAATTACACCCTGAACTAGCGGGTGAGTTCCCATCCTTAGGTTCACTCGGTGCTAACCTCTACTCTCATCTGGAGGGACTGGACATGAATAACTGACTGTGCATGACTTAATCTAACTACATTCCATTGACTGGCGGAATGTTATTGATATTTGACAACTGACTAAGATCATGAGGTTTTCCTGAGTCACATGAATGACTGAAGTCTATGGAATCATAGCTTGAGTTTAGATATCGTGAAACATGACATGGATCTAGGCACACAGCTATAGTTTTTGGGTACAAGTATCCCCAAGACTCGATGGAAGGAAATTGACAGATATGACTGACTTGATCATAAGAGTAGAGTCCATAATTTATAATATCATAAGTAGGGATCTCACACTAAGATGGTTATCAACAATGTATTGCATGGAAAGAATTTCATATCACATGGAAGTACTTTCACAATCTTAATATCATGTTCATTGCATAATCATATTGGCAACACATATCAATAGCATAGAAGTTCATATGGATTGCATGGTTATGATACATCTTGTTCATAAGTAGGATTTGCAAGTAAAAATAGCATAATCTCATAAGAATAGTTCATGAGTATTCCAACAACATTTACAAGGCACATTATCAACATAGAAGTCATTGGAACGTAAGGGCATATCATGAATTCTTCACTTAGCCACAATTTAGCTATATTGCATGATTTCTAGTTTCTTAGCCATTTTATCAAACACCTTGCATGCACATCATAAGCATAGGTGAAATCATCAAATTATACATCATGAACAACCAAATTTACATGTTTTTAACTCATATGATATCATGAAATTCAAAAAAACATATAAAGATTCCATCTTGGGAATCACCCAATATCAACAACATGATCATCAACACCCAACAATATAGAAATCATACTTTATAATGAAAAAGATGGTTTTTGAGCTTTATGGATGAAAGGGATCCATAAATCAACTCATGCATACCTTAGAAGGAAAGATTCTTGATGATTGACAAAGGAATTTCCTTGAAATAGGATCTTCAAGCTTAGTTACGCAACCCTAGTTGTTTTTCTCTTTTAGTGCTCTTGGATGATGAGCTTTGAGATGATAATAGGGTTGTAATATGTTTAGAAGCTATATATTTTGTAGGGTTAAGTTTAAGGACGTGTAAGGAGTGTTAAAAGACTTAATTACCCTTAAAATAACTCAAAACAAGTGTTTTTGGCACCTGGAATTGACTTAGGCGGTGCCAAGTGATTGCCTAAGCTAGGTTAGGCGGCGGCTAACCAATCGTCTATGCTTGGGTTGGGTGGCGCCTAATCAATCGCCTATGCTTGGGTTGGGCGGCGCCTAACCAATCGCCTATGATTACTGTCTCTCACGAAAATGGACATAACTTTTGCTCGGGTATTGGATTAAGGCGAAATTGGTATCGTTGGAAAGCTAATTCGATAATCTAAAATTTGGTGGGTCTAAATCAGCTAAAATAACACATTAACATTGAGTTATACTTGCTCAAATATGATCGTTGAAAAATCAAACACTAAAACTTGATGGATTCAAAAACTCTTAGCTTGTATTACCTTAAGTGACTCATATGAACATGCTTAATGCATCATAAGCTATCCTATCACTAGGATATTCATTGTAAGTCATGTACTCAAGTATGAATCATAGGATAGGACATTTCATACTAAGAATACTTATTCCCTTCCTAGCTTAGAAACATGTAGGGTATTACAAAGCTGACTCATGAACAATACAAAAATCACCTAATCACTGTGCAGGAAAATCAAAAATATTTTTGATTCCTGCATCGCGTAGGGACACAGTGTATGAAGACGGTTAGCTGGTTAAGCGCTAGCATGTAACTCAAGGAAGGGATAAGGTAAGGTCATAATCAAAGAAATTCAAAATCATTTAAATTAACATGCATACAATCGTATACATGTATTGTCACGACCCAAACCTAGGCCCTACCCGTGACGAGCAAACCGAACCATGAAGGCCCGAACGCCTGATAACGCTTAAACTACACTCTTTAATGGGTGTAAACGATCGTTATCAATATAAAACTGAAGTAGGTTGGGTTCGAATCCCACAGGGAATAGGGTGTGAACTCAAGTTGTTTACGAAATAATTCACTAGTAGTTTACTGTTTCCTAAAATGGGGGTTTAAATTTCTCAGACAATTGTTAGTCAATTTGAATTTAATGTTTGTAACCAATATTTTGTGAAATAACCAGGATTATGTTCACTAGGGCTTACGGTACAAGACAGATGCTAAAATTAACTCAAGGTTCTCACGGTGGTTAGGATAACAAGATATCTTTATCGATGGTATGCTCAAATATCTCTCGACCTATTTAAGCGTCTAATTTCCTAATTCTCTCGGACTTAGGGAATCTCAACTCACTGCCTAGATTTTGCCTCAGGTTAATCAACCTTGTTACAGCGCTGATTATTAAACGAAGCCTTTCCGAGTCCCTGTTGATAATTCGCTTCCTACTATTTATGATTTCTTTCTCAAGCAAACCAAAGTAGCTACGCCTATTGTTTGCAACCAACAGACATAAGTTATAATATCAGAATTATCAAGAAATTCTAACACCTATTAAACCTTGAGTAATTAATTAACATCTTATCATGACCTAACCCTAGATTCCATAATCCAGGTTAAAGATGTTTAGCCACTCATGATACAAGAAATAAGCACACAAGTTTAATTCATAATTGAAATGATTAACTTACAAAAATGAATGAAATCAAAAGTGAACTTGTATTTGAATCACAAGGTAAAAATCTAAAATATTGTTCTTGAGATCGACAGAGAGAAAAGTCGTATGTTGTAGGATATGTCAATTGATTGATGCCTCCCTGAAAAACCCTAAAACAAGGCTTTAAATAGTTAACCCTAAATAAGGAAATAAAATTAAAGTTTCAAATTTCTTCTAAATAGATGACGACGATTATGACAGTGTATCACGATTTTGACGACCTATCACGAACGTCGTCGGCTTCTCTGCAAATTCAGCTTCTGCTGCCTAAGGTTGACGATGACAGTGGTGGCCTATCAGGATCTTGATGGCGTGTCATTAAGGTCATCACAAAACTTCCTATAACTCCCTTCTTCTGTTTAAGTTTGATGGTATCTTTGACAGCCTATCACCAGGATGACGACATGTCATGGATGTTGCCAGCCACACTTAGCTCTTTATTTTCTTCTGATTTCATGCTTTTTGCTTTCTTTATTTGTGGTTCTCCTTCTTCTCTACTTTTACTGCAAAACCAAAGTAAACTAATCAAAAACGACCAAAGTTTCTCAAGACTTTTCAATTATTTAGAGTTAAAAACTTCAAATGTTTTAGCATGGGCTCACACATCAACACCCTCAACTTAAACAATTGTTTGTCCTCAAGCAACCTTAACATAACTAAGAGTATACAAAGTAAAATTTGGCAACTAACTACTCATATCAGTTCAGAATACATGCACCATCTCCAAGGTTAGTCAAAGTAAGAGCAACTATGTCTATCATTGAAAACACCCATGCAACTCACAAAGATCAAGATATGGCAAAAATATCAGCAATAACAACCCCAGACATACCCAAATCACACTATTCGAACAAGACAGTGATTAGCAACATACTTAGTGTGCCCTCACAACAAAGAAGTCCCTTTTTCATTCATATCAGTATTTATACACACAGGGATAAACACAAAACTCACTCTCAGAACGAAGTTTCAACATTGTGCATCAAATGCCATAGGCTTGCCCTTATAGTTAGTACCCAAGTCTTTAGACAGGTCAGTTAGGATCACTATAGGGCTTTTCTTAAGCTTGTAACGTAGGCTAGGGTATGGTATGATATTCATGGATATTTCAAAGTGACTAATCCTCCTTGACACTACATTACACCCTAGGGGCTTCAACTCTTAACCTTCTTTTCTTCCCTCTTTTATTGATCATGCATGCTCAAGATGGATGCGGTCTTTTCAATAAACTAATTATTTTTTTATCATTTTTCACACAGTTTTCTCTTTTATTATTTCTTTTTCACCGCACCCAACTCTTTATTCATCCTTCTCATTCTACCTCTCCTCATACACAGATTGCATCATGCACCCCTATATTAGTCACCCTTAACTTAGGTTATTTGCCTAAGTCAAGTTGCACAGTATCCAATAAGGACCAGGTCCAAGACAGGTTCATTGTGATGGAATGGGAAGATGAAAGGTGCACAAGAAAGAAATAGGCTATTTAGGCTCAAAGAGGGAGCAAGGGATATTATTCACATTGGGAAGGTCATTTAGGCTAACGTGGGCTAACATGCAAAAACGGCCTATGATCCTTTCCTAACGCCTATCCGATGACTATGGCACAACTAATCGGGCATGTTCTAGATTCAAAGCACAATAGGAATTGAGCAATACCTTACACACACATGGCACACAAGTATCTTACATATCACTACTTATCTGGTTCATGCCTTTGTTTAACACAGGTCATTCATTTGCCATACTAATGCCACAAAAAGATACACAATGGTCACAATGGATGTAATTCACACAGTACACTATAGATCAGACGATTGGAGAAGTACTCATAAATCACAAAATAAGCCAACTGTCTCAAGTACTTGTACTACTCCTAATTATCTACAGATTATCTTACAACAACAATTTACCCTACACCCTCAACTTAATAATCAAAAATAAAATGCAATAAGGGTTAGGGTATACCTGAAGATAGTCAAGCACGTGGATCCTGGGTCTTTGACCCTTCTACTGTATCATCTGTTGTCTTCTCCCCATTAGGAGCATCTGGCCTGGTGGTGGTCGGAGCCTGGCTAGATGAAGTACCTGTAGCCCTAGCTTGAATGGTTGCTTCCCATTTCTCATTATCAGCCATAGACTCCAATCTTGTCATTTTTAACTCTTTCTTTTTTGCCTTCTTCTTTATTTTTCTTTCTTTTTCACTATCTGGCTCTTCTCTCTTATTCTTGCCTTTCTTTTCCCTTTTTTTCTTTCTTTTCTTTAGGGAGTCTGCAGTGAAATCAAGTATAGGAATTTCTTTCTCCAATTCTTTCATAGTCGAACTTGTTGGCATCATAATTTGGTATTGTTATAGCACCCCAAACTCAGCCTTAACCTTATCCAATGCAGCCCTGAATGTAGCAAGATAAGCACCTATCATCTTTTTTGCCCGGGCATCAAATTTGTTCTCCAAATCTGCAACTCGTGCAGGAAATGTCACAAAAGGCTCTAGTGAAGCCTTGATTCTTTGTCCACAGCAGCAGCAAATTGTTTGGCGAAGGCATATAGCTGGGCCTCGCACCACTTTTCTTGCTTAGCCACCTTCCTGATATCAATAGGTTGAAATGCCAAACCTGTTGCTGCTGGAGGAACTGAGGGACTGGCTTCAGTCTTAGGCACTGAAGCTGCCTGTGCTGATGAATCCTGGACAACTACATGAGGTGCTTCTCCTACATCTATAACTGATGGGTTCGCTGCTACCTATGCCCCCTGTCAATTCTAAGTCCCGGCTAAATCTCATCAAACCAGATGGGGTTGTGAGTCTTCCAGGAATGATCATCTTCATCAACTCCCATAATCTTTGGCACCTCAACAGCTCTGCACAGCTCTGTAATAAGACACAGAAAAGTATAAGTAGTGTCGACCCTCGACATCCTGATCTTCATCTCATCCGCAATGATTTCCCCAAAGTTCAAGGAAAGTTGTTGCATCAAACTTGCTACCAAAATAGCCAACTCATTTCCTAGAATATTATCTCCCTCAGTAGGCATCACCCAAACTCGCACTATGCCCCAGCAAAATTTTGCCTCCTGAGTCAACGAGGACTTACAGATTCACATTTGAGTTTGTCACCCAAGCCAGTTCTCCATCAACAATGATATTGGCCAACCAAGGACATTTTTTGTCCTTATTCTTTATCCGAGCATAAAATGATGGTGTGGTGGCATGATCCATGAAGACGGGGCCGTGCAAGAATCTGTTGATGGCTCTAGTCAAAATATCAATGCTGACACCCCACACTTGGACTCTCAAAAGAAAAGGCTGATCTGATACATTGTCACCTGGCTTGCATATATTCTCCAACTATGTTTGGTATTTCGCATAGAACTACCAAACCAGAGTGGGGTAAAATAAACCTCCCCCTTCTACAGTTCTTCCTAAGCCGTATTCTTTGAATTTCTTCTCCACTTTTGGGTATCTACTCAACCCTTTCGTGATAATCATCTTTTCTTCTTGGATTGGCCTCTTTGTATTCCTTCTATCAGTTCTTTTCAACCAAGCAATGTAGATGTCCTCATCTCTAGGGATTTGCCATCTAGCATTGTTCCTCACTTCCGAGTTCTTACACTTGATAAGAGTCCTCCGAGGTGGAGACTCTTCATTATATTGTTGCTTAGTGGATGGGACCCAGAAGCTGTTTCCTCTTACTCAGATTCTTTAAACCTTTCTTGATCCTCTTGTTCCGCGTCAGCATGTTCAAACTCATGCTGTTTAGATTCACTCTTTTCAAAACCCTCCTGCTCAGAAGCTATGGTCTACTCAATATCATCACTATCCTCCACCTTAATTGGTGGAGGTGGCAGGGTTTTCCTTGGACTCTACTTCTTCTTTATCTTTCTGAGCAAGGGTTCCTCCCCCTCAGAGTCAGATTCTTTGTTGAGGAGCTTACGACGTACATCATCTTTGGCCGTTTCCTTTGGTTCTGTGGGACGTTTTCTTCTTACAAACATTTTAGAGTACCTGGATATATTAGAATAATGTTATTCAACCCCAAAGATCACAAACATAAGTACATTAATCATTTAGGCTCATTTATATTTCAAGCTCCAGGTGTGAAGCCAATTCCTGATAAGCCATCACGACTGTGGCAACTTGTCACAATTTCCATCAACCACAGATAGAATCTATCCAATTTTTACCATTTTGTGATGGCATTCATGATAGGCCATCACAACCGTGATAGCCTGTCATGAATGCCTTCAAATTTTATTTTATTTTAGAGCTTGACGACATTCCTGATAGGCTGTCACGATTGTGATAGCCTGTCATGGATGTTTTCACACTGACCAGAACCCAATTTTATCTTTAATCAAATTTTTGGTCCCCAAGATTCACTTGAATTCGAATTTTGGGCTAACTTTTCAAACCTTGGGCTTGCACAGCAAATCCTAGGTGCGATTTTAGCCATTTTCCAAGTTGAACTTGGTTCAAGCACCTTTGGGTCTTGGGTTCTCATTCAATCATCATTCACCTCAAGAAGAGAAGGGTTAAAGTAGGTTGTACCTAATGTAGCTTTTAACTTAGTATCACACACAAGAGGAAGAGTAAAAGAAGGATTTTCTTGATTTTGGATTGCAACCCACACACAAGGTAAACTTGTTTTTCTTAGAGTGTTTTTCCAAGGATGGGAACTAACTTTAACTAAGGAAAGAAATAACTAAGAAAAAGAAGTTAAAACTAGTGAAAATTTGAAAAGGTTTACGATTGGGCCGGGTTGGATCAGCTTAAATTTGGGCCCAATTTTTAGATTTTAAAGCTCTGAGCTAATGGAAATTCGTGATGGCTAGTCACGATTGTGATAGCCTTTCACGATTGTCGTCAACCTTAGGCAAAGAATTCTTTAAGCCTGGTCTAGCTGACGACATTCGTGATAGCTTATCACAGTTATGACGGCTTGTCACAGGCGTTGTCATGACCTTCCAGCTGAACTTCTCATTTTTCCACCTTCTCTATACTAAATCCTAATTTTAAAGATAAAAACACTTGCTTAAACATAAAAACTTTGGGTTTCCTTCCAATAGCACCTGATTTACTGTAGCGGCATGACTGGGTTCTCTTTACTACTCAAAATTCGCCAAGACAACCTGTTGATACCCCTTTTTCATCCTCATAGAAGACGTCAACAATTGAGAAGACATTTATATCATTTTTTTGTGACATGGGTTAATGTATTTTGAATTTTTCCTCCTTTTTACCGAGCCTAAACTTGAGCTCATTCAACTCCATGTCAACTATTACTCTTCCTGTTTCCAAGAGTGGCCTTCCCAAGATACTGGGTACCTCGAAATCCATATCATAATCTAGTACCACAAAATCAGCAGAAAGAATAAAGTCTGCTACTTTCACCAACACATCATGCAAAATTCTAACAGGCCGTTTTATCGACCTGTCTTCCATCACCAGTTGCATGTTAGTGGGTGTTGGAGCTTCTAAACCCAGCTTCTTACAAACAACCAGTGGAATTAGATTCACGCTGGCAACCAAATAACATAATGCCTTTGTAACATCTAGAGACCCAACTTTGCACGGTATAGTGAATTCACCTGGGTTAGCCTTCTTTTGCACTAAGAATCGTGTGGAAACCGCACTACAATGGTGGAGATTGTATACCTGCTCACTGCTGACCTTTCTCTTATTTGTGAAGAGGTCTTTCATGAACTTGGCATAGCCTGGCATTTGCTCAAGTGCCTAAACCAAAGGCACATTAATTATCAATTGCTTGAGTATAGCCATGAACTCGCCAAATTTTACATCATCGACCTTTTTTTCAATCATTGAGGAAAGAGAGGTGGTGGTCTAGTGATAGTCTTTAACACCATTTCCTCTTCCTTCTCGTGTTCGTTCTCCAAAATATCAACAAAACCATGCTGCTTCTCAGACTCTACTGGACTACTTTCTTCAGGCTCATCAACACTTACCTTATTTTCCACATATTTGGCCACAGAAGGGCCACATAACATCTTACCACTCCGAGTGGTAATCGCCATACATGAGCCATCATTTCGCGAGTTCTGAACTGTATCACTAGGTAAAGTACCAATTTTTCTCTGGTTCAGTGTAGCAGAAAGTTAGCTCATCTGTTGCTCCACCTGCTTAATAGAAGCAGAGTGTGAGCTAACCAACTAACTGAGGGTAGAGAATTCACTCTTCATAGTAGTTAATCCTGAGTTGGTAGCTTCCACTCCTTTCAACAACTTTTCCATCATGTCCTCCATGAAAATCTTGCCAGAGCTAGTTGTTGCAGCATCCCTACTTCCAGGAGGAACATACAAACCACTCTTGTCATTATTGTTTCTCCAATGTCCCTACTCTCTATCTTTATAATCAGGCTTGTCATAGAATTTCCGACCTTGGTTCCCTTGGCTATTTCCTCGAAAACCCCCCTGATTACTCACATAGTTTGCCTCTGCATCAGCACCTGTAGCAACAGTACTCTGAGATTCCACAGCCTTAACCATTTCGGTCTTGCCTGACAGTAAGTGCTTGGTCAGCAAGTTCATCTGTGTTTTCAAGTGGGCCATGTCCTAGTATCATTCCTCATCCCTTCTGCGCTTCTCTACATTTACACCACCAGCAATAGTTAGGCTATCCACTACAGAATCCCTAGTGTGCCAAGCCCTACTCTGCTTGGTCATTCTATTCAGCATGTCAGAAGCATCTAGAAAATAGAGAGCAATGAATGATCCACCTGCAGCGTTGTCTACAATTGGCTTTGTCACAGAGTTGAAAGCTCTGTACAAAAACTCCTTAGGGTGCAAATCCGTCATGTTGTGGTTTGGACATTATGCAAGCTTCTTCTTAAATCTCTCCTAGGTTTCGTGTAATGCTTCAGTTGGGAGTTGTCTAAAGTTACTGATTTCATCCCTCAACTGTACCTTCATGTAGGGTGGAAAGAACCATTCTAGGAATGCCTCTTTCAACTATCTCCAGTTGGTTATAAAATCGGGCTCTAGCTCATTTAAGCACATTGTTGCCTCTCCAAACAGAGACAAAGGAAACAATTTCAACCGAATCGCATTCTGGATCACTCCCGGATTGTTAAAAGATTTGCAAATGGTGATGAAGTTCACCAAATGCATGTTCAGGTCATCACCAGGTAAGCCTCCAAAGAACCCCTTCATATTCAGGAGTTGGATCATGGTGCTTGTTATGCTGAATTTTGCACCCGGTGCCAACGGTGGAGAAATGATAGCACCCGTTGCACTAGCTTCATCCATTCCTTCATCATCTTTATCAGCCTAGTATTAAATAGGTTGTTGTTCATACCTTCCTCGGATTGGACAGTTTCTATTGACATTTCGCTGCACTGGTGCAGCAAGTTGCTCAGCTTGCCTTGGGTTTTGAGGATTCAGCAATTCCTCATCACCTGTCTTCGTCATCAGGGTTCTGGTGGTATGCTTGTTGACCCAAATTCTGTATGTTCACCTGAGCCCTGGCCAAAGCAGCTAGTCTGTCCGCCTCCTATTATTCAGTCATTCTCCCTATCAGTTGAGGTTCAGAATTGATTGGCAACAACGGTTCTTCAGAACTTCTTGTTTTTAGCATAAACAACATAGTACCTACGATAGACAAAAACAACAAATAAACGTAAATCTAGAAAACTTAACTAACAGCAAATTAGCATAAACAAACTTTCAGTTTACAACCGTATTTCCCGACAATGGCACCATTTTTTGATAACACTCAAACAACACTCTTGAATGGGTGTAAGCGATCGTTGTCAATATAAAACCCAACTAGGTTGGGGTCGAATCCAATAGGGAATAGGGCGTGAACTCAAGTTGTTTACGAAATAATTCACTGGTAGTTTACTGTTTCTTGAAATGGGGTTTAAATTTCTCAGACAATTGTTAGTCAATTTGAATTTAATGTTTGTAACCAATATTTTGTGAAATAACTAGGATTATGTTCACTAGGGCTTACGGTACATGACAGATGCTAAAATTAACTCAAGGTTCTCACGGTGGTTAGGATAACAAGCTATCTTTATCGATGGTATGCTCAAATATCTCTTGACCTATTTAAGCTTCTAATTTCCTAATCCTCTCAGACTTAGGGAATCGCAACTCACTGCCCAGATTTTGCCTCAGGTTAATCAGCCACACTTAGCTCTTTATTTGCTTCTGATTTCATGCTTTTTTATTCCTTTATTTGTGGCTCTCCTTCTTCTCTACTTTTACTGCAAAACCAAAGTAAACTAATCAAAAACGACCAAAGTTGCTCAAGACTTTGCAATTATTTAGAGTTAAAAGCTTCAAATATGTTAGCATGGGCTCACACATCAACGGCCATCTAACTTGTAATCACATACACCATTCATATACAGAAAAAGAAATGCGAAAATATAACTAAATAAGGGATCATGGTCATGCTCTGAAAGCAACATAATTTTAAAGACTGCAATTCGACAACATTAAAATGATATCTGACTCAGTCTGCAAAATCTATACTACATAAGAACAAAGTTGTCTAAAAACTGGGACAAGGCCACCATTAGACCAAACCATAATAATGATAAATGATTGAAGGAAATTAGTCTTTATAAAATATGGATGGCTCACCAATTGAACTCTGCTAAATATACTGCTTATCCAGACCCCTAGTTGTGCCTCAAAACCTGAGAGGTAGGGGATCAATACAGTTGTACTGGTACGCAGACCAAATCCAAAATAGTAATTTGTATTCAACATATATGAGAGCAATTTAAAACAATTCATAAATATATCATAAGGTAAAATCATATGGGCATATTGAAAAGACCCTATAAAATTTTCTGAACTCTGTGATACTCTTTGTTTTACTTCTGCGCTAGGTGGTATACCCTAGAATTCTGTAATTCTACAGGCTATATTGAATCTGCCCTTAACTCAGCAACCAAGCCCCCAATCCAAGTTTACCGCAAGAGTCAGAGTCTCTGAATCTTTACTATGCCACAGGATCGTCGCCAGCATACAAAAGTAGCATACCCGTATTGGTAAAATATGGTTTTAGGCTATAAGTCGATTGACTCGTGCCCTCTTCGGGTAACCACCTAACCCTCTTTAATTCCATTTCTAATTTTTAACAACATGCAAACTCTGAAATTAAGTTCTGAAGACACTAATTCTGCTATGGCATATATTTACATGGTATCGTCATACCATTGACTTGAAAGTCACATTCTCTAAGCTATTTATAGCAACTTAAGTCTCTATTCTCAAATCGTAGAATTCAGGACCACCATATCAACAATTTTTTTCAAGAAACGCATTCTTTAAAACTCAAGTAAAACCATGCAAGAAATTCTCTTTATCAACAATTCAATAAACAAAGGTGGTCATGTCAAAATTCTTAATTTCATGCAATTCTTTCTCTTTAACACAAACCATAGTTATATCAAGAAACACCCTCTTATCATATCTACATCATATGTTCAAATACTATGACATTGAGAAAACTACTTTCAGTCAAAAAAACATGCATTTCAACTCTTTTCCGACAAAGCCAGGAACTTCAATTCAATACCAGAAAGGGAGTTCATAATTTGCGCTCTCAAACAATCTTCAATTTCAATTTTTATACATATACATATACATGTAAATAAATTTAGGGGAAAGGACCTCAAATCCAAAGAAATAGTAACATTGAAACATTCAGAATCCATAATTTAAAACATAGATTCCAAAACCCTTTTAAAATTCATGCTTAATAATCTTAAAAATCATGCTCTAGTATTTTCAAGCCCTTGTAGTTTTTAGGATAAACCCCACGTACCTTAGACTATAAGAGTTGAAAGTTGAAACCTAGATCTTGATAGATAGAACCCGGATCTTGACCCTTTTGTTGGAGTCTTGAACTTAAGATCTTGATTCTTGATCTTGAGGGAAAGGATTTAGGGTTTTAATTTGAGAGGAAAAGCTAAATTATGGAGTGTATTCTGCTTTTGGGGAATGAATCTTATGTTATGGATAGACCTTGGGTGAGGTAAAGGACCAAATTTCCCTGAAAAACATGAAAACAGAACTAGAAAATTAGGTGTGTGCGACGGAGCGTGCGTCGCACGCTAATCGCGCGCAACTACTGCCTCTCTCACAAAAATGGCTGTAATGTTTCGCTTGGGTATCAGATTTTGGAGAAATTGGTATCATTGGAAATCTACTTAGAATACCTTTCATTTGATATATAGTAGGACTTCTAATTAGATATATACAAGAAGTTATGGTAAGTGGAAGTTGACCCAAGTTTAAACGTCCACTGAAACTTAATCGCTAGAAATGTTTTCAACTAGTCTTAGAGTTAGGGGATTTTTGTGACCTCAATTCATATTCAAAGGTATTCCCATACTATAGGATTGATAACCACACAATATTAACAAGGAATTATCTATTTAGGGTCTATACACATAGGAACGACAGTCTAGATTCTAGCCCAAAAGTACGAGGTGTTACATTATCTCCCCCTTGGAGTCATTCATTCCCGAATAATGGGTAGGGACTTTTTGAAGCTCTAAAAGTATAGAATAAAGAACGAAATGTTGATTTGAATATTTTTCCTCAACAAAAATATGCAAAGGCATCACACGATATTCATGATAACCCCTAGGGAAACATGTAAGCACTAAAGCTGAGATAACAAAACTTGACATCGACATGATCTTGGCATATGTTTTATGGCACATGATTAAAACATTGTAAAACATAACTTTTTCTAGGATTCCTTGGCCTGATTAAGATTGGTACAAGATAAGAGATAATCTTCTCATGGAACATACGAGTATTATCATTCTCTATCTTACAAGATACAACGAAAAGACTTAAACTTAGCGACACTTCTTATCTATACTCCGACAATAATCAACATACTTCATCGTTCCCAACTTACAATTCTCTCATAACACATCTAACCACAAGAATTTTGTGTCCCTCTATATAATATTTCTATGTTTAAGCCTAACTCGAGGAAGGAGGGGCTAATCAAAACTATAGGACCCTGCACTCTACATCACATTAAGAAATCACATCACCTCACCTCATCACTATAATCCAACAATCTAAAGTCTTAATTCAAAGAATACTAACCACATGGCACATAGGTTTGTGTTTTCATTAGTCACAACATTCAAGCCTAATCATTACTACACCCACTACATAGATCTCCCTACTAAGACCAGCAATTTTAGTCACTCTTAAAACTATTTTTGCCACATTTCTCCTTCATAGCTATTTCACAATATAAAAGTTCATCTCCTTCTTTTCCTTTCACCTATAACCTTAGCTCGAGAACCACATCAAAATTTTCACCTTCAAGAACACCTACTCCCCCACCTAACACACTTCTATGCTTCCACAACCACCATCATACTAGCACACAAAGGTTCAATAAAGGACCTAAGCAAGAGCATCATGAAAGGGAGTAACATTATTTGGTTATCACGTATACTGATTTCTATACTCAAGGAAGGACATAAGTTGAGAATATGGTAAAATCATAGTATTTCATATATCAAGTGTTTGGGATCACAACTGGAGAGTCGTTCTGGCATAAAATCAACATAGCACGAGTTCTTAGGACAACCACAATGAGAAACATGAGAGCTTTCATCATGAGTCTTATAACATGAGTGTGGAATTCATGAAGTCAATGATTTAGGCAAGGACTTCTACTCGAAGCTATCATTTCTTATTTCCAGAACTAAAATAGTTACGAGTCTGCACAACTTTATCATTTTGGCTAATCCTGACATAAAATAAATTGGTAACGTACGGAAAAAACATAGTTCCCTAGAACCAATCATGATTTGGGACACAGATTTGTTGTTCGTGACAATATAACATAGAGCTTGGATATTTAGAATTGTTGGCTCATCGAGGGACATTATTTCTTCTAGTTTGGAAGTCGGGACATATTATGATTTACATAAAGTGCTCAAACCTTGGACATAGGTAGGACTTGGATACATAATGTAAGGCATTAACAGAGTGACCTCGTAGACTGAGTAGGAGGATTCACTAAAAGTTTAGAACATAAGACCTTGAATCATGGAAGGATACTTATACAAAACTTGACTCTTAACTGAGGCCTGAGGAACAGCAAATCAACATCAGGGATTCATCAAAGTGATCTGAATTCAGGGCATACCAGGCTAAAAGATGAATCTTGCCAATCATTTGGCGTGTAACATGAGTTATGGGAACTGAGCATACCATAAAGCGTGAGTACATGAGTCATGAGCTGCATGACCTCAATTTGGAGTTCATAACTTATGGACTATGATTCCGACTACTGAATGAACTAGAATTCCTCATTTAGGAACTAGAAGAGGATATGATTCTCTATCATATGCATGAACATTAACTATGATCGTGGAACCAAAACATAAGGCATGAGTAGGTATTGGAATAACTGAAAAATACTGAGATAAAAATGAGTTGAGCCTCACCCTCACTTTCTGATGTTCTATATCATACTGATATTACTACTAGAATCCTAGATCCTGACTTGGTTTCTTGTTCTATCATCTCCCCCTTATCCTTAATCCATCATCTTAGGTTTGAGAGATTCCTTACTAGACTCTAAATTGAACTACACTTATTGTACTCTGGGGTCTGGAATAAGATAAAACATGCAAGTAATAGGATTTAACCCGAATGATTACACCTGGAAGTGGAAAACCCACTGTTAATACTATCTTATAAGACACACTCCTATCTTTCTATAGTCCCAATCGTCATCCATAATACTTGCACACTTACTAACTTCAAGTCTTCATGGGTATCCCCATAGTCAGAATGCACACCCTCTAGTACTTCAACTCTTATTTCTATTAGCTCACTCTTCAAAAAAACTCAAACTTAGCTTCTAACACTTAACATGGATCACTAAGCCTTTTATGAACCATACTACTTCCGTCATAGCAAACCAATATCGCGACTCCTAACTTATATCTCTCTACCATAAGAATCAAGTTCATATCAAAAGGCTCAACACTATCAATCCAAACTCCTTAACTTTGCTATTTAGAACACCACATAACCTCTAACTAGTCTTTCTCCACGTAGCAACTCAACGGTACCACTAGCCACACACAATATGTAATAGCCTAAAAATAAAATTTACCGCAACCTCACATCACCTTGGGCATACTTATACATCATACATACAACATCATGCTTCATTACAAATCAAATAAGCTTAAGGTGTATTGGTTCATCCGATCTTTCATTTTTCCAAGTTGAGAAAGTGTGTTGGTGATCCTTCTTTGGTTGTTCCTTTAGAAGGGTTGGATATCTCAAATTCTCTGTCTTATGAAGACGTCCCAATTAAGATATTTGATAGGCAAGTTTTTTCGTTGTGGACAAAGGATGTGTCTTTGATTAAGGTTCTGTGGTGAAACCATAAGGTAGAAGAAGCTACATGGAAAGTGAAAGAGAACATGAAGTCCAACTATCCGCATATATTTTTTGCTCCTGGTTTTCATACAGTAGGTATGTGTTCTTGAACACGTCTTTATTTTTTCTAAGTTTGTTAAAGGAAAGATTATAATCTTTACCTCTTTGTTTTCAAACTCTGTTAAAGGGATGTTTGGTAAGCAAATGAGTCTGTGTGTGGTTACCCCTACCCTGTCCATCATTTGGAGATGAATGTTCCTAGTGGGGGAAATGTTACATCCTAGGTTTTGCCCTATATAATTTTCCTTAAAATCTATTCCCTGGACCCAATATGACTCTAGGATACATCAGGAAATTCATTTACCACCGGAATAGTTTGAAGAGTTGGTGGATCCTCATCTGTATCCTTCACTCTAACTAGATGATATATGTAACCTTTGGAAATCATTCTTTTTTTCTTAAAATAAGAAATAAATTTACCTCTTGGCGCACCAATAGTACCTCTCCATTCAAGGACTGCCTCCTTTGGAAAATGGAAATACACCCTTCTAGTTCGACAATCTACTGTGGCATAACAAGACGCCAACCATTCCATACCCATTATAACATCAAAATCTATCATTTCCAGCTCAACAAGATCAGCCATCATATCGCAACCACAAATAGTTATAATACAATTTCGACAAACCCTTCTAGCTATAAGGGATTCCCTAATAGGCATAGACACTTCCAATGGCTTAGCTAGCAATTTTGGTGTTCTTTAGAACTTTCCAGCAACCAATGGAGTGACATATGATAAGGTAGAACTGGGACCAATTAATGCATATATGTCAAGTGAAAAGATAGACAATTTACCTGTAACCACATTTGGAGAAGCCTCTAAATTTTGTCGATCCGCTAGAGCATACGTACGATTTTGAACTCTACTAGAACTAGTTGCTCCTTTATCACCCCTAACATGACCCATAGGTTATGCACCTCTACCTGAATAAGATACGGATGATGATGATGCAATAGCTGATCTAATAGGTCGTGCCATACCACCTATGCCCCTTTGTAGGAATTCTCTCATCATATGCCCTGACATACCACACCAAAAGCAAGCATTTGTCCCGAACCGACATGTACCTAAATGAATCTTTCCATATTATTTGCATGGCTATCGAGGAGGTCTAAATTGGCTCATACTTCCTTTCCCTTGATACCCCACTGTTTGTGAACTTTGACTCTCACTTCTTTGCCTAAATTGATTACCTTTGGACTCTTGAAACTATGGTGGAGCACTAGCTGCAGAATAAGAAGATAATAGCCTAGGTAGTCTATTAGAAAATCGAGGCCTAAAATCTCTTTGGGATGCCATAAACTTCCCCGTAGATTTGGCCCTCTTGGAATATCCTCTTTCCAATTCTTGTGTTCTTCTCCTTTGCCTCTGATCCTCCATTTTTTGTGCAAAAGTTTGTATCCTTGCTATGTCCATGTCTTTGTTCAAAGAAGCAATAGTACAATCTCTAACCAAAAATGGGTCCAACCTATCCACATATCGATGAACTCTATCATCCATAGTAGCTACAATATTAGGAGCATACCTAGACAAGGAGTTAAATCGGAGGCTATACTCCCTCACGCTCATATTCCCCTGGCAAAGATTTAAGAACTGATCTGCATGGGCCTGTCGAATCTCGAATGGAAGTTAATGATCAAAAAATTCCACTTTGAACTCTTTCCAAGTAGCTGAGGGTGCATTGATACCTCTAGATCATTTCCAATCTTTGTACCAAAATATAGCCTCCCCTTTGAATCTATAAGTTGCTAACTGAACTGTCTCTTTACCTGATATATGCATAACATCTAGAGACCTTTGGATTGGATCAATGAAGTCCTGTGCGTCTGTAATGCCCCGAAAAATGAACTCGGAGCGTCACACGGTGGTTGAGGCTACGAGTAGCCCCAAGCTAACCCTTTGATCCATTTTCATTCAGTTCAACACAAATCAACGGCGTTTCTATAAATAACCCTCAAATATCAACAGAGTAATCATCATCCAAGAATAAAAAATTTTCAAAAAGATAACAAAATACAACTTATTAGTCAACTCCCAACATCTATACTAGTCTGACAAGCCTTTAAGAAAATCAATAAAACCAGCGAGCCATTGAGACATGCCCCAACTGACTCATACTCAGTTATCAAATGTAAACAATTCCATGAAACCAACATCAGACATCACGTCCTTGGAACATGAGGACTCACCACAACAGAGGATGTAGAATAGTATGCCCGAAGAATCACTGTTGAACCTGGAACTGAGCACCTAAACCTATATTCTAAGAAAATACAGCCCACATCTGAAGATGTGGGTCAGTACCATGGAAAGGAACTGAGTATATAGGGGTGTATGCAGTTTTATAAACATCATCATCATAAATATTTATAAGAAATATGCCAGATGTATGAAAGAATCACATAGCTCGAAAAAAATCATCATAATCATGAGAGGATAAAATAAGTACAATAACACATGTGAGTCATCATATAATTTGTCAATCACTTTCAGTTCATCAAGAATATCAATTCTCATAATGTAAATATCATTTAAATCTTTCGAAAGAATAACTTTCACAATTCCACTTTCAAATCACTTCACCAATCACCATAGACACAAGGAAACACACACACACTGGGAGATCCTATAACCGACATAAACCATGTGAGCTACATGGAGTCCAACGTACAACCTACGTTAGAGAGAGCCATCCTATACTTGCCATCAGAGTAGGACTATCGATATCAAATCCATACAAACTAGTGATCACTATATAAATCAGCCTCAGGCTCACTCCTACGGGGGCACGTAGTTCTAGGGAAGTAAGGTTGCTTTATACCTCCCACTCGGTGCTAAAGATTTCACCCGAATTAGCTCAGATCATTTCAAATACAATCCACAACAAAATAATTTCAGTAATATATAAATATACCTCGGGATCCATCATGCTTCCCATCTATCAAAATCAACCACATTGTGGATTTCTTTCACACTCGAGTTCAAAACAACTCCATTAAGACCAAAAGGTCAAATCATTCAAAATATCTCAAATATTCAACATCAGCGTGCTTATAATACACACTTTCTCAAAAAAAACACAATTTCCAATGGGGATTCATGACCCAAATATCAAAATCATGATAAATATCGTTCAAGATTCATGCTTTATATCTCCACACATGTATATTCATCTGTTAAAATCATAAACATCAAGATTTCATAATAATCATCATAAGATATGGGTTCATACTTCAAATTCGTAAAAGTCAAATAAAAATCATGCCTTTGTAAAGAAAATTACTTTTGGGCACAAGAACGAAAGAGAGTTCTTGTTGAAAAACCCCACATACCTTGAATGATGAACTTTAGATCGATACTCATTTTTGAGATGTTAATCGTGCCTTTGAATGATGGTTCTTGGAGTTCTTGAACTAGGAACTTGGAATATTGAATAAATTTACAGAATTAATGGTGAACTTTGGAGGTTCTTGAAGTTCTTGAACTAGGAACTTGGAATCTTGAATAAATTTGCAGAATTAATGGTGAACTTTGGAGGTTCTTGAAGTTGGATGTAGGAGCTTAGGGTTTTTTTTTTAGGGAATTTGATGAAATATTACATGTAATACTTCTAATAGGCTTTATTATAGGGTTTGGATGGATTTTGGGTGAGGGGGAATGACCAAAACGCTCCTAAAAATCAAATAATTCTCGAATCTGTCCTTTGGTGGACTGTTTTGATAGTCTGAAGTAGATCAACCATAAAGTTTTACTCCGATATCCAAATTGGATGAAACCAATTTCATTAGAAAGAGGACGCCCATATATTTCCGTTTATATATAGTATATCACCCAGATCATTGTGTACGAGTAGTTATGATCATTTGAATTTGACTCAAAAATTCCCTTTTGATAGGCTGAAGTATATCGACCATAACTTTTTGTTCCGATAGACAAATTAGATGAAACCAATTTCATTGGAAACAGAACTCGCAGAGATTTCCGTTGATATATAGTAAATCACCCAGATCATTATGTACAAGGACTTATGATCATTTAAAGTTGGAGAAAAAATACGACAGGCCTCAGTACTTCTTCCTACACGTTTTACTGTTCACTATTATTCACAATTCGATCGGAATGTTCATAACTCGTCGCTCGGGTGTCCGTTTTGGATGATCCATATATTGTTTGAAATCTTATTCGATACTCTACGCAATGGTGGGTCATAATCTAAGACATTCCGCACGAATAATTCATTCTAGAAGATAGAACCCGATACGTTTACGTAAAAATTTCAACGAAAAATTTCTCGGGGTATTACAGTGTCTTCATTAATATCTGATCCGGTGAATGTGGGAGGATCTAACTTAAGAAGGTCTTACGTCTGAAGGCTAGCTGCCCTATCTGCACCACTAGAACCTGTAGTAGGAATGGCTTGCCCTTGAGCTTGTCCAGCAACTATACGAGCCAAAAGTTGAACCGTATTTCTAAGATCTTGATCAGTAGCATTAGTAGGTGGCTCTGAGGATGTGTTTCTTCTCCTTCTTAGCTCTTCTGGAGTGGAAGAAGTTTCAGATACATACTCAGCTTGAGCCTCACTTTGATTAGCTTGTATAGGTGGTGTCTTACTAGTTCCTTCTCCGGCAGCCACATCTATTCACTTTCCTATACTCTTACTCCTCGTAACCGGCATCCTTACTATAATAAAAGAAACAAAAAGATTCAATGGTTAAATATGACTTTATCTACAACATAGGCTCTACTGCACAATCTAGGATATAAAGAAAAGAGAAAATCCCTAAATGTCCCATAGCCTCATGTTTATAGATGTGGTGCACAACACACCCATAAACAAGACTCTATGTAGACACGGCTTTGTAGACTCCCTAGGATGACTCGCTTTGATACCACTTTTGTCACTCCTTAAATCCTATTGGGGCGGACAGGCACCCGTAGCCGTGAAGGCCCGAGAGAACTAACCTGTAACCTTGGAATTCACATGCATGAAACTATAATAGGCAAAGGTTTTGCCATATACGGATATAATGCCTTAATGAAAAAAAATATAAACGACAAGCCCTAAAACTATATACATAATAGACTTGGCCGTTGGGGCCATAACATCTACAAGATAACACACTACCATGCTTAACTTTACATTGGTCTACAAATGCTCTAGACAATACACAAAATTTAGCTAAGGTCGGGACAAACCCCCGCCATACTATTAACTTTTATACAATACCAAAAATATATGGAACCGAATCGAAAAGCCCCGAAGAAAACTGAAGCTCACCAATAGCAGATGGATATCCTGGGCTCCTACTGAGGAGGCATGTTTGCTGAAGCACCTGTGCCTGTAGCATGAAATATAAGTCCCCCCATAAGGGGAGTCAGTACGAAAAAAATATACTGAGTATGCAAGGCAGAAAAGTAACCATACATGACATAAAGGCTTAATAAAAATATGGAACAAGTGTAAGAATAGTGCTAGTAGACCACCTTTACATTTACTTGTGGAACAGGGTACATTACATTTCTTTCTTCCTTTTACCTTCTTACTTTATTATCTTTGTAATCCATATGATACAAATGACCAGCTGATCAGTGGTAAATAATAAATTAGGATCATCCCATGCTAGGCTTATGCCCCTGAGCTACCACCTACATATAAAGTATCGGGATCGCCCCATGCTAGGCTTATGCCCCTGAGCTGCCACCCATTTTACAGATTTTTGTTACTTTGTTTAATTAGCCTTTTAAGATTGTTACTTCAGTGGTCATAACCTTATGGTACCTTGAAACAATGGTCTATCAATATGAGAAATATAAATAGGTAATCAATGCAATAACAATGAAGTAAGGAGTTGTTGGCACACTAATGAAGTGTTTAGGAGCTAAAAATAACATATCGGTCTTATTTGAGTAATCAGAGAAATTCTGAAGTTTACTAGTTAAAATAGGCATGTAGGATAGGTAGCAAGCATGTATCGAGGTGGTTTAACGCATTAGAGAGTGGGAATAAGTTCATTAGTAACATGGTATATCATAGGTGCTATTATGAAGCACGTGTTTTTGGATGACCTTGGAAGCTTACTCGATGGAACAAGTATCCGTTTTCACGCCAAAAGTGCAAAATAGAGTATGCCTTACATACCTGATTGTAAAACTTCAATACCAGCCCAACTCAACTTCCCGCACTTTTATATTACTTATCTACAATTAAATATATGGCAAACTAATATTAGCAACCAAACATCACATTTTGGCTATTTAACTTCACCACATCCATCTTCTATAATTCAATACAAACTAATCACACCTTTTCCCAATAGCAACCGGGCAACCCACAACACAAACACATAGAACAGTCCAGAACAACACCCAATCGTCCTTTAATAGAAACCCAATATGTGCAATCCTCTATCAACACATGTATATGGAAAAAAGACAAAAGTGGACAGCAACCATACCTTGATTTCCTTGGTATTTTAGTTTCTCAATGTGTATTTCCTCAATAGATTAATCCCTTCACACATACATCAAAAGAGAAAAGAGAAATCCCTTAATAACTAAGAACAATGGACTGCCCAAACTTATAGACAGGGCTATCCGGAAATTAATCTTAAAGAACACATAGTTTCCATGGTAAAAGCTCATGAATTGTTCCCAAGAACCCTTGTGGAATTATAGGGTTGTTTCATAGCCAAGAGAGAATAAGAGAGAAAAACCTAGAAAGCTGGAAATTTTGTCTAAGTTAAAATAAGAAAAATTGCTGATTTCAATCCATAAATAGGAGCTGCTCTTGGACGAATTTATTGACTACTTTTCGGCAATATTTTGTCAAGTAATTGATGTATACACTTTCCCAATACATTGGTCCTTTATGGATCAAAAAATATTGGGCCTTAGCTACCAATTTTCCTCCTTTTCTTCTCTTTAACTTGGTATTTGGCAGATTTGAGAATTGGGCCTCTTTTCTCCATTTTCTTTCTCTTTTACTTAATTTGGGATCAAATGAGTACATTAATATAAGGCCTAATCTGATACATGGTCTTGATCCCATTAACTTGGTCCAAATGGCTCAAGTAAGTAATCCACCTACTAGCTTAAATAAGTGAAGAAAGCACCTTAACAAAATACTCAATTTTTAGTTCTTAACTCTTTAATCTAACTTAAAATTTGTATATACTTGATCACATTTAACCACATGGGAAGTATTTAGAACTCCATCTACACCACAAATATATATCAAGTTCCATATAAATAGAACAAGTACACACAAAAATATGGGGTGTTATAATAAGACTATCTAAAGTCTAAGGATTCATAGCTTGACTGAGAGTATCCTGAAAATGTGACATTGGCTCTAGGCACACAGCTAATGTTTTGGGTACAAGTACCCCCAGGACTCGATAGAAGGAAACTGACAAAGAATGACTTACTTGAACACATAATTATCACCATAATCCATAATTCATTTACTAAAGCATTTCATCAAACAGGTGATAAGCATAAACTTATACATTCATGGGGATTTCATGATATCATACTAGTTGGGCATTTTTCCTTCATCTAGGCATTTAATCAAACACATTGTGGGCATAGCATATGTAAACAACATTGTATAACAATTAAACATCATGATTCAATTCTAGTTTCATCATTCAAGGGTTTAATCATAGGTTTGCATGAATCTATATCTATACTAATCAAACCAACATAGGATTTATCACCCAACGTGGAATAGAATTCAATTACTCATTATCAACATGAACAAGAGCAACTCAATCATGAAATTCATTGAGAAAATCCATAAATCTTGAATTTAGTAAAGTGATCCTTGGGCTTCATGGACAAAAGGAGTCCATCAATGAACACTATGCATACCTGGGATAATAGATCCCTGAAGGTTCTTGGAGAATTTCTTGACTGGTTCATGAGTTTTTTTGAATTTCTTAAAGAATAATTTAATCCTAGTTCTTGGCTTTTGATCTTGAGAGAAACCCTATCTTGATGTTATGAATGAATACCCCTTTTAAAAATGGCCTGAAAATACTAAACGTATGGTGCGTCGAGCTAGGGCGATGGTCCACCAATACTATGACAGTCCATCGGTCCTGACCATTGGACCTGGGCAGAAATGAGTCTCACTGCCTCAGTGCAATGGCAGGCTCCGATGGTCCGTCGAACTAGCGATGGTCCATTGGCATCTACCATTGTTCTTGGGTAGAAAGCAGGTTCATTGCCTCAGTACGGCGGCAGGCTCCGACTGTCCGTCGATCTAGCGATGGTCCGTTGACCTGTCCGTCGGTTCTGGGCAGTCCGAACTGCTTCCGCAAAATGTCCATAACTTCTTCTCTCGATATTGAATTTTGATAAAATTGATATTGATGGAAAGCTTATTCAATTCCCCACATGTTAGAAAATGAGATTCTTAAAAATACCATGTGTACAAATATGGATTCGTATTTCAAAGCAAGTTCTAATATCCTTGAGATGATTTCAAGCTAGGAAAAAGGCATGGGTATTACATAAAACATCAAGAAACACTAGTACAGTAGAACCCCATAACAACAATAATCGATCATAATCATATTTCCTATCTTATTTACAATCCATTAACGCATCCTCCTTCTACACATTATTAGTATATACCTATCTATACACCTAACTTCTTTCATAGCTCTATAAGTTTCAACTAAACTCCCTCTTGCAACCTTTGGGAAGCCTAAATTAACAACACTCATCCACTAAGTACTTTCACCAATAACCTATACTTTTCTAGCACAACAAACACCATCAACAACTCTTTTCATACTTCAAGCAAACAATAATTTACCTTAACCAATAACTCCTTCTCCACATTCTACTAACCTAACACTTAAGGATATATCACTTAATTACTGAATCCATCATATGCAAAAAGATTTGGCTATATATATTCAATAAATCACCCTTACCACTTTTCTTGTCACTATACCTCTGAATCCCCAGTTCCAACTAACATAAGAACAACAAGATGAACAACAAGTTCCTAGTGAATCAAAATAGGCCTCACACGGCTTCACTAGACTTGATTTTGTTGTTTGAACCTGAAAATGAAATGGCAACAAAGTAGCTATGCTAGTGAATCGAAAGAGCCCCACACAGCTTCACTAGACTTTTAGTTTCAACAACACAATGATGACAAGATCACAAGAAATGAAAACTTGACACACAATATTCAATGACCTAAGAATACACATCTTACTCTTGTCTTAACTGAATGCCTTATAAGAATGAGGACACAACTTTAAACTTGAGGGACTTACGACACACTAGGGAGAGGGACTTTCGACACACTAGGGAGCTCCTCTCAAGCCCTTTGTGTGACTTCTGAAATTTCTACTAGTAAATCTGAGAGCATTATCTGGGAACACCAGAGTAAGGAAAGAATTAGGATAACTTTTCTTTCATATGGGCGATACCATAGCATAAATTAGAGTATGAAAGATGAACATTCTTAATCCATAGCACGAACTAGGACATAAAGAAAGAGAGACATTCTTAAATGCCTTGTATCTTTCTGCTTATAAGTATGGCGTGCTACATACCCATAACCAAGACTCTACCCGACGCGATTTCGTAGACACCCTGGGACCATGAACCTGGCTCTGATACCAAGTTTGTCATGACTTGAACCTGGCCCCTAGCTGTAATGAGCAAACCGAACCATGAAGGCCCGACCGCCCATCTAACTTAATCAAATACACCATTCCTATATAGAATAGAAATGCAGAAATATAACCAAATAAGGGATCATGGTCATGCTCTGAAAGCAACATAATGTTAAAGACTGCAATTCCACAACATTAAAATAATATCTGACTCAGTCTGTGAAATCTCTACTATATACGAACAAAGCTGTCTAAAAACTAGGACAAGCCCCCAGTAGACCAAAACCATAATAACGATAAATGACTAATAGAAATTAGGACTTCTAAAATATAGAAGGCTTACCAACTGAACTCTACACTTCGGTTTGAAAAAATCTACTGCTTATTCGAACCCCTAGATTGTGCCTCAGAACCTGAGAGGTAGAGGGTCAATACATTTGTAATGCTATGCAGAGCAAATCCAAAATAGTAATTGGTATTGAACATATATGAGAGTAATTTAAAACAATTCATAAATATATCATAAGGTAAAATCACATGGGCATATTTAAAGACTCTGTAAAATCATCTGAACTCTGTCATACTCTTTGTTTTACTTCTGCGCTAGGTAGTATACCCTACAATTCTGTAATTCCACAGGCTATCTGGAATCTACCCTTAACTCAACAGCCAAGCCCCCAACCCAAGTTTCCCTCAAAGGTCAGAGTCTCTGAATCTCTACTACGCCACAGGGTCATTGCCAGCATACAAAATTAACATACCCGTATCGGAAAAATATGATTTTAGGCTATAAGTTGATTAACTCGTGCCCTCTTCGGGTAACCACCTAACCCCCTTTAAGCCCATTTTTAATTCTTTACAATATGCAAACTCTGAAATCAAGTTTTGAAGACTTTAATTCTGTTATGGCATATATTTATATGGTATTGTCATACCATTGACTTGCAAGTCACATTCTCTGAGCCATTTATAGCAACTTATGTCTCTATTCTCAAATCATGGAATTCAGGACCACTGTATCAACAATTCTTTTCAAGAAACTCATTCTTTAAAACTCATGTAAAACCATGCAAGCAATTCTCTTTATCAACAATTCAATAAACAATGGTGGTCAGGTCAAAATTCTTAATTTCATGCAATTCTTTCTCTTTAACACAAACTATAGTTATATCAAGAAACACCCTCTCATCATCTCTACATCATGTTCAAATACTATGACATTGAGAAAACTACTTTCAATCATAAAACATGCATTTCAACTCTTTTCCAACAAAATCATAAACTTCAATTCAATACAAGCGAGGGAGTTCATAATTTGCGCTCTCAGACAATCTTCAATCTCAATTTTCATACATATACATATACATGTAAATCAATTTAGGGGAAAGGACCACAAGGCCAAAGCAATAGTAACATTGAAACATTCGAAATCCATAATTTATAACATAGATTCCAAAACCCTTTTAAAATTCATGCTTAATAATCTTAAAAATCATGCTCTAGTGTTTTAAAGCCCATGTAGTTTATAGGATAAACCCCACGTACCTTATACTATAAGAGTTGAAAGTTGAAACCTAGATCTTGATAGATGGAACCCGGATCTTGACCCTTTTCTTGGAGTCATGAACTTAAGATCTTGAGGGAAAGGATTTAGGGTTTTAATTTGAGAGGAAAATTTAAATTATGGAGTGTATTCTGCTGGGGCGTGAATCTTATGTTATGGACAGACCTTAGGTGAGGTAAAGGTCCAAATTTCCCTTATAAATGCGAAAAAAAAACCTGAAAATTAGGTGCGTGCGACGGAGCGTGCGTCGCACGCTAATCACGCGTAGGTACTGCCTCTCTCACAAAAATGGCTATAACTTTTTGCTCGGGTATCATATTTTGGAGAAATTAGTATCATTGGAAAGCTACTTAGAAGACCTTTCATTTGATATGTAGTAGGCCCTCTAATTCGATATATAAAAGAAGTTATGGTTGATGGAATTTGATCCAAGTTTAAATGTCCACTGAAACTTAATTGCTAGAAATGTTTTCAACTTGTCTTAGAGTTAGGGTATTTTTATAACCTCAATTCATATTCAAAGTTATTCCCACACTATAGGATTGATACCACACATATATTAATAAGGAATTATCTAGTTTGGGTCTATACGCATAGGAATGATGGTCTAGATTCTAGCCCGAAAGTACGCGGTATTACATGCATACATATAACATGTTGGGATAAGGAACAATATTTAGCATGAGAGTTAAAACATTAACTGGACTATGTAGTTTAATCATCACAAAAACACCCACGGGCTGTATGGATCCAGCCCCTTTGCTGGATAGGCCCCTGTGCGTGTTAGTTGCACGAACTCAAGATATCATATAAAGACCAGGAAATTTCTCAATCCCACATCAATCCAGGATGCATATATATAGTGTGACACAAGAACATGGTCATAGACCAACCCTCCTGCCGGCAAATATGAGTTTCCAGTATCGGTCCTTAGAGACCTCCACCTTCATGGCTAACTACACAACCTTTTTAAGACTAATTAAAAAGTTTACACATAACCCATATGTTTAAAACAAGGAATCGTTAGTTAAGGCACACCATAATTATCGTCATACCCTTATGCTTGGAAGCTCATAATTATGTCATTTCAATTCCATTAACTTGGGGGAATCCCCCGAACCCCTTTAGCTTATTAATCAAGTTGAAGGAATGCCTCGACCCTCTTTAGTTTATGAAATTAACCCGAGGAAATGCCCGAACCCTGAGCTTCCAATTTAAAATCAAAAACATGGCCAACAAGACCTTTAAAACTATTTTATTATCTGTTAAACCATTTATGCAATACAATAGCTTAGTTGAGTAAGTCAAACCTTGTGAGTCACTGTAATACCCCATATATTTCTAGCTCAGTCCATCCCTTAGTACATACTTATAGCACTTAGAACCTGAAATAAAGCTAAGGGTTGATTGACTTAGTCATTTTGACTCCTTTTAAAGTTCAAAGATTTTAAATTGACCTTCCGGGCTTTGAGATAATAATTTTTGAGTTGAATTATATTCAGGGGTGTAAGTAATATGTCTTGGGTAAGTTTTAAAATTTTTGAACAAGGTTTGGACCACTTTTGGAATTTCAAGGCAGCAACTCACCGCAATTAGACCGCATCACGGTGAGTATCATGGTGAGGAGTACTGCGTCATAGTGGAAGCTAATTCAGCATTTGTAAATTTCTAAAGGGTCACTGTGATTCCATTGCATTGCGGTGGGTGTCGCGACAACCCACTCATTGCATCATGGTGACGTCCAAATCCAGTAGCTTACAGTGATTGCACCGCATTGCGGTGAGATCCAAAATAGCATTTTTCATAAACAAGTGAGTCACCGCAATTCCACCGCGTTGTAGTGTCTATCGCAATGACCCACTCACTGCATCGTGGTGAGGCCTTAATTGGCATTTCAGTTGCGGAATTTAAATCCCCAAGAGTATTTTTGTCTAATACCAAGCCCCAAAATCGTGAAAACAGAATATTAATCATATTGGTGAGCAAAATATACTCACTTTTCATTAATCACTTTCCACATATAGCAATAGCTTAATCCAAAGCCCTTAAAATACAAGATCTAATCCAAGATCTTAAAAGAAAACACAAAGTTTCATTAATAGAAGAGTTGAACTAAAAACTACATAGCTAGAGGTCTTTGCCTCTATTTATAGGCTTCAAAAGCCTTTGTACAACTCATACACAACCCATTGAAAACTTATACACAACTCATTGATAACTCATAGTTGACAACTCATTTTCCTAATAGCTAAGTATTCTAGAATTATGTAAAAGATAAACTTGACAACTAGTAGCAAAATTCAAATTGACTTTCTCTTTCTATAAGTAGCAAAATTGATTTTTTGATTCATGAAGGTTATGGACTAGTTTTAGAATTATAATGTTCCTCATCATTCTCCTCTACTTCTTTGAAACTCGACCTCGAGTTTTCTTCGTAAAGTGTTTTCTCTGGATGATAGAGTGATAGGTTAGCCACATTAAAAGTATTTGAAATATTTATCTCTGTTGGAAAATCTACCACATAGGCATTGTCGTTGATCTTCTTTAGAATAGTGTATGGTCCATATTTCTTTTGCCTTAATTTTTTGTGAACACCAGTAGGCAATCTCTCCTTTCTAAGGTATACCATTACTTGGTCCCCAACTTGGAATGACATTAGCCTTCTATTCTTATCTGCCAACTGCTTGTATTTCTTGTTTGATGCTTCTAATACATCTTGAACCTCTTTAAATAATTCTAAATAGTTGTCACAAAGGTCATAGCTGATCTTGAATTCTCCTTTGTTGGTAGCTTCACTAAATCAACCACATGTCTTAGAACTCTAGTGTACACAATGGAGAAAAGGCTACGACCCATAGAACTATGCTTAGAATTATTGCAGGCAAACTCCGCAAGGGATAAAGCTAAATCCTATCGTCCTTTTTTATCTCCATAGATTCGTCGAATTAAATTTCCTAGAAATTTATTCACCACTTTTGTTTAGCCATTTGTTTGTGGATGGGCAGTGCTTGAAAACTTCAACTCTGAATTGAATTGTTTCCATAAAGTAAACTAAAATGCAGCAAGAAACTTTCCATCTCAATTTGAAAAAATTGATCTTGGAACACCCTGTAGTCTAACTACTTCTCTGAAGAAAAGATTAGCTACATGATGGGCATCCGTTGACGTACGGCAAGGAATAAAATGAGTCATTTTAGAAAATCTGTCTACTATCACATAAACAGCATCATGTCCTCGCCTTGTACTTGGTAAGCCAAGTACAAAATCCATTGATAGGTCTTCCGAAGGTGCACTTGGAACGGGTAATGGCATATAGAGTCCGGTGTTTTGAACCTAACCTTTGTATGTTTGGAAAATGCGACACCTTTGCACAAATTTGCCAGAATCTCTCTTAAGTTGTGGCCAATAGTAGCATGCTTCCAAATTAGCAATAGTTTTATCATGCCCAACATGGCCACTAAGATTACATGAATGCATCTCTCGAATCAACTTTTATCATAGAGAACCTATGGGAATACATAAGTGGTTTCCATTAAAGAGATATCCATCTTGTAGCATAAAATTCTCTTCTAATGGTAAACCTTTCATTTGTTTTACCAAGATTCGCCCGAAGTATTCATCATCTCCATATAGTTCTTTTATTTGGTCTATTCCTGGTAACTAAGCTTAAAAAGAAACCATGAGATTCGTAAATCGTCTTAAAGAATCTACCACTTGATTAGTTACTCCGGACTTGTGGACAATAAGATAATTGAATCTCTCTAGGTATGCTTTCCATCTTGCTAATATGTGATCCATATGCTTTTGACTTCTAAAATGTTTTAAGGATTGATAATCAGTGTAGACAATGAATTCTTTAGGCATTAAATACACCTCCCATGTCTTCAATGCTCTATAAATAGAATAAAGCTCTTGCTAGTAAGTACTTCACTTTTGTCTTACTTCCCTTAGCTTCTCACTGAAGAAAGTAACAGTTTTTATTTCTTGTGATAAAACAGCCCCAATGCTAACTTGTAATGCCCCGAGAGTACACCCTGGGCATTATACGGTGCTTACAGTTGAAGGACCACAAGCTAACCCATAAACTGGTACCTTTAGTGAGCACTGGATAACATGATCATAAATATGGAAGAATACTGACATGCCATAAGGTTTTATTAACTAAATTCAACACTGTATCATAAATCTGAGAATAACAACTAGCTGAATGTGATAAAGTACTGATAAACTGAATGACTAACTGACATGTCCGAAAGCCTCTAAACTTGACTGAATATGAGTTAATAGAATAGGCCCCAACTAACTCCAACTAACTACTAAACTGAGATATGAAATAAAGTAAGTCTGTCCTTGAAGTATGAGGACTCACCACTGCTACTGCTGAGGATATGATAAGTCTAATCATGAGCCGAGAACTGAGCGTCAGCACCTATGATTTAATACATCATAGCACAAAAGAAAGGTATGCGATCACTACTTTGAATGTACTAGTATGCTAAATGAGGTAGGCTGATATGCATGGTTTCATGAACAGGATAATAATTAAATAGAGATACATGTAAATATAGAGTACTGAATAGAGAACATAAAATCTGTAGATACTGAAATATGTGAAAATCTGTAGACACTGAGGATGCATGACCAAGCATATAACATAGATCGAGTAAAATCTATAAACTGAAATACTAAAATAATTGATATCTATATGCTTTGGTCAAACAACACTAAGACTGAATAACTGAACTAGGACTGTTACTGAGACTGTATCTGAGGCTGTAGGAGGTGTCATCTAACCGACATACCCTAATTTGAGCTAATCGGGGTCCAACCTATAACCCCAGTTGGAATGGTGTTAATACCATACCACAGGTACTAACGCTAGCTGTGTGGATTCACTAAACTGATATATTGTCCAAAGGACTAAGGGTGTCAAGCCTGAACTAACGGGCGACCCCTGCGAGATAGTTAAGCCTAATCTGATGGGTGACTACTCATATCCTACGCTGGCTACCTAGTTCTGGAGTATAGGGACTGCTACTAATGACTTTGCCTATCTGACGGGGAAGCCATTATCCCTACACTCGCCCGATGCTAAATCCTACTCCCAACTGAAAGACACTAAAATACTAGACTATTTTGAGTTTAACTGACTGATATCTGACTATTTTGATAATAATCACAGTATGTTCTGAAGACTATTTTGTAATGTACTGAGACTAGACTAAATAAACAGCTATAATTTTTGAGTATTCAATATCCCCAGGACTCAAAAACAACAATGGTAAATTGACACTGAAGCTTAGGGGACAAAGCATGAAGGCCTTTATTAAATCAATCACTTTTGTAGGCATTTTATCAAACACTTGTAGTTCATGGTTTGAAACAATCATAGGAATGTTATGGAACTCATAAAAATAGCATGAATCCAACATAATACTATTAAATCATGGTGTAATTCCATAAAAATGATATTAAAACATGGAGGATTGACTAACAACAATAATTTCATTAAATCATGGTATAAAATCAATAGTACATGGAGATTCATGGGTGAAATCACAATTTAAAATCAATTAACTTAAAAAGATCACAATTTTATAATTTAACTAGGCTACTTGGACTCCATGGATGAAAGGAATCCATGGATGAACATCTAACATACCTTAACTGATAAATTTCTTGAAGTTCTTAGTGAATTCTTGAGGATTGGTATTGAATTTGAGAGTTAGGGTTCTTGTTTGGGAGAGAATCTTTTTTGATTTGGGGAAAAAGTTATTAAAATAATGAAGTAATGGGTTAATTAGGGTGAATTTTGTGTTAAAGGCTGACTGGGGTGAGGGGAAATGATGTTAATGCCCTCAGATTTAAAACTCGAAATTATTGGAAAATTCTCAATTTATGGGCTAGCATGACGCGGTGCTATCTCGTCGTGTCACTGAAGTTGGACAATTGGGGAAAAGCATGGTGGCACAAGGTGGCGTAATTGTGTTATCACCTTATTTTCAACTTGAAATCTCACCGTGACGTGGTGGCATCGCGCTGCAACACTGGAAAATGACAAATGCCAATTTGGCCTATGGCACGATGTACCAAGATTGCAGACCCTCATTGGAATTTGCCAAATGGGAAATTGGCCTGCTCCGCGATGCACTAAGGGTTAAAATGACCGTGTTTAACGAATGAAACTTAAAATTTCCATTACTTCTTACCCGGTGATCGGATTTGAGTGAATTTTATATCGTTGGAAAGCTGATTCAATTTCCTACGCAATGGAAGGCTCTTAACTAAAAAATAATGAGTGTTTCAAAAATTTTATATATGATTACTCATGTATTGGGACTTAGATTGCACTAAGGAAATACAAGGTATTACACTACTCCACTGGCATCACATTCCAACTCAAAGGTCTTGTTGAAATTTGGTAACACTAATACAGGAGCTTGTGTTAGTTTTTCCTTAATCTCCATGAAACTAGCTTTGGCTTTTTCATCCCATTTGAACTTTCCTTTCTTTAAAAATTCAGTGATTGGTGTCATGATAGTACTAAAGTTCTTCACAAATCTTCTATAGAAAGTGGCTAAACCATGGAAGCTTCTCACTTCATAGATAGTTTTTGGAGTTTACCATCCCTTTATTGCATCTATTTTAGACTCATCAACTTGAATCCCCTCACTTGAGATAATAAATCCTAAGAAAACTAGTTTTGTTTCAAGGAATACACACTACTTCAAGATAACATAGAGCTCATTCTTCTTCAATACATCTATCACCTTTTTGACATATACAAAATGTTTGTCCATATTTTTGCTATAGATCAATATGTCATCATAATAGAAAACTACAAACGGTGACAAGAATGGATGAAGAACCTGATTCATTAGGCGCATGAAAGTACTAGGAGCATTAGAAAGTCCAAATGGCATGACTAGCCATTCATACAACCCCTCTTTTATCTTGAATGCAGTCTTCCATTCATCACCGAGTCTAATTTGTATTTGGTGATATCCGCTTCTTAGATCAAGCTTCAAAAACACCTTTGCTCCACAAAGTTGGTCAAGCATGTCATCCATTCAAGGGATAGAAAATCTGTACCTTGTAGTGATTTTATTGATAGCCCTACTATCCACGCACTTCCGCTAAGATCCATCTTTCTTTGGCATGAGTAGTGTTGGTACAGTGCATGGACTTATGGTTTCTCTAACATGTCCCTTATGCAATAACTTTTCTACTTTCTCCCTTAGAATTGCATGCTCTTTTGGGCTTATCCTATAGTGTGGTAGGTTGGGAAGACTAGCACTAGAAATAAAATCTATTTAATGTTGAATATCCCTCATAGGAAGTAGATGTTGAGGCTCTCCAAGTATGCTTTGGTATTCAGATAACAGACTTTGCATCTCCACTGGAATTTCTTTTGTTGGTTGTTCATCTCCTTTGATGACTAATGCAGCACATAATTTTGATTTCTTCAAGTCTTGAGAAAATTCTTTTGGATTTTGAGTGATGGTTAACACTCTTCTCCTCTACTTCAGAGACATTATTAGTAGTCTTGTTTGGAAGTATAATGATTTTTTATTTGTTCCAAATGAAAGAATACCAATTGTCTCTTCCTTTATGTGTGGCGTTCATATCATATTTCCAGGGTCTTCCATGAAGAACATGACATGCATCTATATCAACCACATCACATAGAATATTTGATCGATAATACTTACCCAAAGAAAGTGGTAACCAACATTATTTGGTGATTTTGATCTTCACTCCTTTCTTAAGCCATCTAATAGTATATGGATTTGGGTGATCATGTGTCTCGGGATTTAAATGTTTAACCATGTTTTCAAAAACTAAATTCTTACAACTACAACTATCAATTACCAACTTGCATACCTTTCCATTCAAAGTACATTTGCTTTCGAATATCCTCTTTCGTTGTGTCTCTTCAGGTTGCATGGTTGAGCATAGAAGGCGTTTGACCACACTTACTATTTTTTATCCCTCTTCTTCACATAGTCCGGGTTCACCTTTACTTTCATAGTTGTCCACCTCTTCATCACTTTCATCACGATGAGTGGTGTTGACAAACCTCCTTTGTCCGGTGTTGACAAACTTTCTTCTTGGACAGTTGCTTGATTTTTGTCCCTCTTCACGGCACTTGTAACACTTGATCCTATTAGATGGTTGCTTATTATTATTTTTGCTAGAAGATGGTGCCTTTTCATATTTCTTTACTTAATATGGAATAAACTTCCCCTTCTCTTGGCGTGGAGAACTTTTTTATATACTTTCTGGGCGAGAATAAGACGCTGATTTATAAGACTTCTTGGTCTTTATATATCTCTCAGCTTTCAAGGTAAGAGTTTGAGCTTGGTATATTGACCAAATTTGTTGTATACCAAGACATTCTTGGATAGAATTATTGAGACCATTGATATACCTTGCGACTTATTGGTCTTCATTTTTAGAATCATTGAGACCATTGATATACCTTGTGACTTATTGGTCTTCATTTTCAGATAGATTGCACCTTACTTGTAATCTTAAGAACTCTTCTGTATAATCAGAAACAGATTTATTACCTTGAACACAGTTATGGAACTGTAGGGACAAGAGTTGTTCATAATCCGCAGGCAAAAACCTAGCCTTTAGAAGTGCTTTCATTTGTGGCCAATATCTTACATGATTTTTATCCCTCAAACAAAGCTCTTCTTGATGACAATTCCACCAAGCTCCAGTACCTCCTTTCAATTTATATGCCACCAATAGTACTCGACGTTCTGGAGGGATGTTCATAATCTCAAAGAATATCTCCACCACATAGATCCAATCAAGAAAACCTTCAACATTTACATTACCATTGAAAGTTAGGATTTCAACCTTAATCTTATACATATCTCCACCATTTGCATGACCTCTTCTTGGTTGTGCAAAGATCATGTTCCTCCACATCATCTTCTTATTCCACATATTAAGCTCGATGTTGTCTCCGGTTTCTAGCAATACCTCCTTGATTGTTTCTCACTAATACAATAAGTTCTTCAAACCTCATAGTGAGTTCTTTACAAAGAGTAGTGATTTGTTGATCCAATCTTTATTCTATGTTATTCACCCTCAATGTAAGATCCTCCATTGCTCTAATACCAAACTAATGTAGCACAATGTTTATAGGAACTCTCTAATGTGCTAAATAAAGTAACCACACAATTTGTTAAAGGAAAAACTTCAATGCATTATAAGATAACGCTTTAAAGACAATCCAAATCCACGGATTGTAAGAGCTTAATACAAAGCCCTTAAAATACAAGATCTAATCCAAGATCTTAAAAGAAAACAGAAAGTTTCATTAATAGAAGAGTTGAACTAAAAACTACATAGCTAGAGATATTTGCCTCTATTTATAGGCTTCAAAAGCCTTTGTGCAACTCATTGACAACTCATAATTGACAACTCATTTTCTTAATAGCTAAGTATTCTAGAATTATGTAAAATATAAACTTGACAACCAGTAGCAAAATTAAAATTGACTCTCTTTCTATAAGTAGCAAAATTAATTTTTGATTCATGAAGGTTCTGGACTAGTTTTAGAATTTTAATATTCCGCATCATACATTGTTTAATAATGTAGGTTTAGGTGCTCAGCTTCAAAAGCGTGAGTGATTTCGAGCATCTACACCTACATCCGGCAGTTGGTGAGTCCTCATAGTTCGAGGACCAGATTATTCAGTTGTCCAGTCTACCATAGAAGTTTAATTTTAGTATTTTTCAGCTAGTTTGAATCAGTTGGGGGTCTGTACCAGTGGCTCTCTAGTTTTTTGTAGTAGATTCTTGTCGGACTACTAAACATAACTCAGATTTTCAACATTTGTTGATTAGACTTCTAGTTGATGAGTTCTTAGATATTATGTTTAGTTAATTTCAGTATGTTTCAGACAAAATTCAACTTCCAGTATTGATTATATGCTTAAGTACCAAAAATGTGAGATTCAGACTTAGTAGAAGGCTAACAGGATTAGCTTGAGACTACTCATAGTCTCGAACACCATATGACGTCTCGGGACTCATTTTTGGGGCATTACAAACTTGGTATTAGACCCTAAGTTTTAAAGAGTCCTAGGGAGTTAGACAAGCAGCGTTACGTAGAGTATTGATCATAGGTGTGAAGTGCACCACATTTATGAGCAAGAGGCTATGGGATATTTTAGGAAAATCATCTCTTTTTTTCATGATCCATCGTGCTTACAACTATCTGTATCTACTTTTAACTCATACTTTTATGTGACATAATATACCTCCCCGCAGAGCTAATACCCAGAAAAATAATAACCATCCACCCCAGCTTGTTGTCCCTCTGAATGACAATGTCTTATGCTGAATTCCAGGTCGTCTTTCAGGCGTTGGCCCAAGCTGTGACTGCTAACGTTCAGGCCAACCATCAGGCTACAGTCCTACATTAGCAAGAGAGTGATTTAGATATAACCAAACTTCGTGACTTCATGAGGATGAATCCGTCTAAATTATTTGGGTCAAAAGTAGGTGAGGACCCACAATTATATCTCGATGAGGTGAAAAAGATCACTCAAGTTATGCATGTAACTGAAGAGGAGAGCATAGAATTGACTTCTTACATACTGAAGGATGTTGCTTATGATTGGGTGGTTATGTGGAAGAAAGGTAAAGGTGAGAATGTAGCTCTCATAAGTTGGCAGGTATTTCAGGATGCATTTCTAGATAGGTTCTTTCCGTGTGAATTGCGAGAGGCAAAGATTGAGGAGTTTATGAACCTGAGGTAGGGCTCGATGAAAATGAAAGAGTACTACCTTAAGTTCAATCTGTTGTCTAAGTATGATCCAGATTTGATATTTGATCCTAGACCTAGTATGAGTAAGTTTGTTACTGGAGTGTCTGGTTTGGTAGTAAAGAAGTGTGGGACTGCTATGCTTATTTGGGACATGGATCTTGCTATATTGATGACTCATGCTCAACAGATTGAGGCAGAAAAGTTAAAAGGGGGAGATAGAGGAAATAAGAAGGCTAGAACTGGACAGTTTGAGTACGGCCAATCAAGATTTATAGGGGAAAATTGCTCACAGTTTCAGAGTCACTCGTCCTTACCGGTGCCATCTTCAACTAGTGCTCCCACACCCAGAACCAAGAAGGAGCAATAGGATAAGACTTCTATGTCCAGGTCTTAGAATAGTGCGGGTGGATGGCCCAGTTATCCTGTATGTGCTAGATATGGTAAGAATCGTCTTGATGAGTGTTTATTAGGGAAGAAAGGTTATTTTGGATGTGGTAAGTTGGGTCATAGAATCAAAGAGTGTTTGTATGCTAAGCAAGGAAACAGGGATGCTTATTCTCAAACTCAGGCCACTAGTGCACCAGCTCTTCTAGGTCGTCCAGCCCATCCTCAGAGCGCATCATCCAGTACATGTGGCAATCAGCGCCAAAATTGGTTCTATGCTTTACCGTCCCATCAGGAGCAGGAGAGCTCCCCGGATATTGTTACTGGTATGCTTTATGTCATTTATCTTGATATTTATGTGTTGCTAGATCCTAAGCTAAATCTCTCTTATGTGACCCCGTTAGTAGCAGTGAATTTTGGAGTAGGTCCTGAATAACTCTCTAAGACCTTTTTAGTTTCTACCCTAGAGGGTGAGTCAGTTGTTATTAAACAAATCTATAAAAGGTGTCTTATCACTGTCCTTCATAAAATCATGTTAGCAGACTTAATAGAACTTAACATGGCCGACTTTAACCTTATTCTGGCATGGATTGTCTTTATTCTTATTATGCATCTATAGATTATTGCATCTAAGTGGTGAAGTTTCAGTTTCCTGATGAGCCAGTCTTTGAGTGGGAAGATAAATCAATGTCTCCCAAGAGTCATTTCATATCCTATCTTAAGGCCAGAAAGTTGATTTCAAATGGATGCATTTATCATTTAGTTTGATTCAAAGACACTAAGTCTGAGGCTCCAACAGTTCAGTTAGTCTGTGTAGTCAATGATTTTTTAAAAGTTTTTCCTAAAGATTTACCAGGGGTACCTCCTGACAGACTCAGTCCATCTCTATTTCTCCATATCATATGGTTTGATCTGAACTTAAGAAGTTAAAAGAGAAACTCAAAGATCTCTTAGACAAAGGTTTCATAAGGCCTAATGTTTCTCCATGGGGTGCTTCCGTCCTATTCATGCACAAGAAAGATGATTCTTTGTGAATGTGCATTGACTATCATCAATTGAATAAAGTCACTATTAAAAACCGATACTAGCTTCTTAGAATTGATGACTTATTTGATCAGCTCAGATGCAAGTTACTTCTCTAAGATAGACCATAAATCCGGCTATCACCAGCTTAGAGTAAGGGAATGTGATATTTCCAAGATAGCTTTCAAAACCCGTTATGGTCATTTTGAGTTCCTGGTCATGTCTTTTAGGCTAACAAATGCTCCAGCAGCCTTCATGGATTTGATTAATCAAGTGTTCAAACAGTGCCTAGATATGTTTGTCAAAGTCTTTATCGATGATATTCTTGTCTATTCCTGTAGTTAAGATGATCATGCAGACCATCTTAGAATTGTGTTACAGACTCTTAGAGATACTAGTTGTTTTCCAAATTAAGCAAGCGTGAATTTTGGATAAGGTCAGTATCTTTCCTCTGTCATATTATTTTTAATGACGACATTAGAGTTGATCCCCAAAAGACCGAAGCACTAAGAAACTGGCTTAGACCTATTTCCCCATCAGATATCAAGAGTTTCTTGGGTTTATCTAACTATTATAGATGATTCATTGAGGGGTTCTTATCCATTACTTCCCCCATGTTCAGGTTAACTTAGAAGAAAGTTAAGTTTCAGTGGTCAGATTCTTGTGAGAAGAGCTTTCGGGAGTTGAAAGCTCGACTCACTTCAGCCCCAGTCTTAGCATTACTCGATGGTACAGATGGATTTGTTGTCTATTATGATACTTCTAAAGTTTGTCTGGGTTGTGTTTTGATATGGAGAGGTAGAGTTATAGATAATGCCTCTAGACAACTTAAGCCTTACGAAAATAACTACCCTACTCATGACCTTCAATTAGCTACTGTTGTGTTTGCTTTGAAAATCTAGAGGCACTATCTTTATGGGGTGCATGTTGATGTGTTTACGAACCATAAAATTTTACAGTGTATGTTTACGTAGAGAGAGTTTAATCTCCATCAGAGAAGGTGGTTAAAACTGTTGAAAGATTACGACATTGGTGTTTTCCATCATTCGAGCAAGGCTAATATTCTGGCAGAAGCCCTTAGTAGACTATCAATGGGTAGTGTTGCTCATGTAAAGGGTGATAAGAAAGAGTTGGTTCGAGAAGTTCATCAGTTGGATAGACTAGGTGTGCGGTTAGTTGATTCAACTGAGGGAAATATTTGGGTCCATAGTAGTGCAAAATCTTCTTTAGTTTCCGAGGTAAAGGAGAAACAAGATAAGGATCCCAGCCTAGTTAAGTTGAAAGAGTCGGTCGGCGAATAAAAGATAGAGGTTTTCTCCCAAGGGGGAGATGGTATGTTGAGATACCAGAGTAGATTATGCATGTCTTACGTTGATGGTTTGAGGGAGTGGATTATGGAAGAAGCACATAGCACGTGATACTCCATTCATCCAGGCACTACTAAAATGTACCAAGATTTGTGGGAAATCTCTTGGTGGAGTGGTATGAAAAGGATATTACGGAGTTTGTGGCTAAGTATTCTGTTTGTCAACAGGTTAAGGTGAAGCACCAAAGGCCTAGTGACACCTTGCAGGAGTTTAGTATTTCCACCTAAAAGTGGGAAGAGGTGAATATGGATTGTAACAGGGTTACCCTATTCGCGTCGTCAGCATGATTCAATCTGGGTCATTGTAGACAGATTGACCAAGTCATCCCATTTCCTGCCAATTCATACATCCTACTCAGTTGAAGATTATGATAAGTTACATATTAGAGAGTTGATTAGATTGCATGGAGTTCCTTTTGCTATCATTTCAGATAGGAGTACTCAGTTTACCTCTCACTTTTGGAAAGATCTCAGTTTACCTCTTACTTTTGGAAAGACTTTTAGAAGGGTCTTGGTACTCAAGTTCATCTCAGTTCAGGCTCTCATCCTTAGACAGATGATCAGATAGAGATAACCATTCAAACCCTAGAAGATATATTGAGGGAATGTGTTCTTGACTTCAAGGGTAGTTGGGATGAGCACTTGCCGATGATTGAGTTTTCTTACAATAACAGTTACCATGCTAGCATTCAGATGGCCCTATTTGAGGCTCTTTAGGGGAGAAGATGTAGATCACCTATCGGTTGGTTAGAAGTGGATAAGGCTGCTTTGATAAGTCCAGATGTGGTGTTAGAAGCTATGGAAAAATTTCAAATGATTCAAGAAAGGTTAAAAACAGCTTAGAGTCGTCAGAAATCTTATGCAGATGTGAGAAAAAGGGATCTTGAGTTCGAAGTTGATGACTTAGTTTATTTGAAAGTTTCACCCATGAAAGGGGTGAAGAGTTTTGGCAAAAAGGGGAAGCTTAGTCCCCGATATGTTGGCCCTTACTGAATATTGTGTCGTGTTAGGAAAGTAGCTTACGAGCTTGAGTTGCTGGCAAATTTGTCATTAGTTTACCCTGTATTTCATATATCCTTGTTAAAGAAGTGTATTGGTGATCCGGCTGTTGTAGTACCCTTAGAAAACACGGATATTCATGATAGTCTCTCTTATGAAGAGATTCTAGTTGAAATTCTTGATCATCAGATTCGTAGACTAAGGAACAAAGAAGTTCCCTTGGTCAAAGTTCTTTGGAAGAATCAATCCGTTGAGGGCGCCACTTGGGAATTAGAAGTAGATATGCGAACCAAGTACCCTCATCTTAGCACAACAAATTCAGATTCAGCGTAAGGTAACAAGTTTTCTCAGACCGTCTCTTTTTCATTCTAAGTTTCATTTCTATATAGCTACTCTCTTGATAATTTTTGCAATTACAAATCCGTTTAGTCATGCTTTCAGTCGTGCATGCCAGTTTATAGTCTCAGTTCATCAGTATCCTCAGCTTAATTAGTCTCATTTAAGGACGAATGTTCCCAAGAGGGGGATATTATAATACCCCAAACATTTCTAGCTCTGTCCAGCCCTTAGTATGTATTTATAGCACTTAGAACCTGAAATAAAGCTAGGAGTTGAGAGACTTAGTCATTTTGACTCCCATTAAACTTTAAAAATTTTAAGTTAACCTTCCAGGCTCCCACATGATGATTTTTGAGTTGAATTATATTCAGAGGTATAAGTAGTATATCTCGAGTAAGTGTCGAATTTTCAGACAAGGTTTGGATCACTTTTGGAATTGCAAGGCAGGAGCTCACCGCGATTAGACCGTGTCACGGTGAGTATCACGGTGAGGAGGCTACATATCCCGATAGAGGACAATTTGGCATTTTTTAATTTCCAAAGGGTTACCGTATTGCTGTGGGTATCGCGATGACCCACTCATCGCATCACGGTGACGCCCAAATAGCCAATCGTCCATATCCAGTAGCTCACCGCGATTGCACCGTGTCGCTGTGAGGCCCAAAACAACATTTGTCATAAACCAGTGAGTCGCCGCGATTCCACCGCATCTTGGTGGGTTATCACAGTGAAGCCTTAATCGGCGTTTCAGTTACGGGATTTAAACCCCCAAGGGTATTTTTGTCTTTTACCAAGTCTCCAAATCGTGAAAACAGAAGATTAATCATATTGGTGAGCAAAATATACTCACTTTTCATTAAATCCCTCTTCAAGAAAACCCCAGAGCTTCAAATTTCAAACTTTAAGAAATCCAAATTCCATTATTTTTTTCTAAGATATTTCAAAATTCAAGGTTCCCAGTTCAAGAATTCCAAGAATCAATCTTCAAGAGCACCACTAGGGACTCAAGTCAAGTGTTTTCATCCAATTTTATCAATTTAGGTATGAGGGGTTATGAATAAGGAAAATTTTTTCACCCTTGTGCCCAAAACTTGCTTTTAACTATGTTTTTACATGAATACACATAAATTTCAAATTAGGGTTCATACCCAAATGTTGTTATTTGAAGATTATGACATAACGAGTGTTATAGATGATGAATTGCATGTCTATTTTGCATATTTATGCTTGTGAAGTGATTTTTTGTATATTAAAGGTTGAATTTCACAATTTTAACTAGAATTGTGCAAGGACTTCATGAATTTGACTATTGAGCATATTTTGTGATAATTTGATATGAATTTGAAGCATGGGTTATTAAGTGCTAGTTTAAATATTGATATTTCAATGAGATCGTGCTTTTAAGCATCCTATGATTTGTAAGCATTCAGTTTTGAACAAGAATTGATCTTTTGATCCTCAGCTAAGACATGGAATCCACACAGTTAGTTTTATTATAGTTTAAATAGATAAATGCATAACTGGTTTTCATTTTTAAACCCTTATGCTAGTTTTAAAGTGGATTTCCTACAAAATAAGCATACAGATTAAAGGGAGTAGTATTTAGCACCGAGCAAGAAGTGTGGGTTTAGCGCATCCTACTTCTACAGAACTACGAGCCAACGTAGGTACAGTTTAAAATTATTTCCATTTCTATATGGATGATAGTTACATATTGTGATCACTTAGCTCGGGTTATGCTCCTTGGCAAGAGTATGACACCTTTCCTTAACGTGAGGTTTTTCCCTTAGGGGAACTAGACGTTGGACTCCATGTCAGCTCACATGGTTTATGTCAGTTAGAAGAACCTCCCTACAGAAAAGAGTAATCATAACAGAAAAAAAAAACAGAAAAGCTTTAGAAACAAGTGTGAAAGCTCATGGTTTTATTCAGATATTGCTTTACATCAGATATTAGTCATGATACTTCAGCTTTCAATTTTCAGATATAGAAGTGAGTCATTTCCACACTTAGTTTCCATGGTTTAAAGATAGAATACAAGTACAGCTTTTAGAACTAAATGTGATGGCTCATAAGATTTATACAGTATGCTTTAGTATTCATGATTTATGATTTTCAGCTTTCAGTTATTCAAGCTAATGTGTGTCATTATACCTATCATACATTCTTTCATGGATTTTATGAATTTGAGATATTTGCTTTACTTATGCATTCACCCCCACATGCTCAGTACATTCCAGAAGCACTGACCCACATATATGTCTACAAGTTACATTGTTTAATATTGTAGGTTCAAGTGCTCAGCTTCAGCAGTGTGAGTGATTTCGAGCATCTCCATCTACATCCGACTGTTGGTGAGTCCTCATAGTTGGACCCGGTTATTCAGTTTTTCAGTCTGCCTTAGTAGTTTAATTTTAGTATTTTTCAGTCAGTTTGAGTCAGTTGGGGGTCTGTCCCAGCGGCTCTCTAGTTTTTAGTAGTAGAGGCTTATCGGACTACTAGACATAACTCAAATTTTCAACATTTGTTGATTAGACTTTCTAGTTCATGAGTTCTCAGATATTATGTTCAGCTAATTTCAGTATGTTTAAGACAGAATTCAGTTTTTAGTATTGATTATGTGCTTAAGTACCAAAAATGTGAGATTCAAACTTAGTAGAAGGCTTACAGGGTTAGCTTGAGACTACTTGTAATCTCGAGCACCGTGTAACGTCTCGCGACCTGTTTTGGGGGCGTTACACACATCATATTTCAAAGTCAATTATGCAAGTGGGTTAAGGGAACACAATTTCACAAACCAAGTTTCAAACCAAAATCATCAAATTGGGGGAATGCCTCGAACCCCATTCCAATTTCCATACTCATGCACCTAATTAGTTCAAAAATTATCAATTCAAAGCATGAATAATTCATAAAAATCATGGAAAAATAATTTAAGAGTTAACCATTCCAAAATGATAAACCCATATTAAAATCAACATAAGTAACCATGTAATACATGCTTTTATACAAAACAAGTTTAAGGAAAAGATACAGGCCTTAGACACGTAAGAATTCGAAAGTAGTTTAGAGCTTGGAACCCGGAAGATGAGTGCACAGTGAAATTCTTAAACTTTTCTTGGGTTTTGAGTTTGAGAGTGAAATAGGGGTTTTAATCTTTTAAAACTAAAGAAATTAAACTTATTTTATGCGTAAGGGTCTACATAGGTGAAAAGGCCCAAAAACCCCTTACCCCAAGTGAATAAAACAAAAACTGCACGATTTTTACACCATGGCATGGCACGCTGTGAATAAAACAAAAATTGCACGATTTTTACACCTTGGCATGGCACGCTGCTTATCGCGGAGACTATCCTCCGTGCCACGCTGCTATCACGGAGATTATCCTTCGTAACACGACGATATCGTGGAGGCACACTGCCTCTGTGCCACGCCAATATCACGGAGGGTAACCTCCATGACACGGCGAAAGCGCGGAGGCTTACTGCCTAGAAATTCCAAAATAGCCCCGAACCTCATCCGAAAATTCTGAAACTCTTTCGAGACACCCTATTATCATCCGTAATCACATTTCTAGTCAAAAACTGATGTTTCGGACTAGAAACAAGAGTAAAATGCTCGAAATTTTTGAGGATGTTGCATTTGTGAACCTTATAGGGAAAGGGAATCAATTCGTCACTGAGGATGGAAATATACTCTATGACCTAGCTTAGTAATACAAACGATATCTTTATGCACTTCACTATTAACCGACGATCATAGAAACATGGGATAATCGAGTAGGCTTAGAGTTGTTGAAAAAATGCTCAATATAGCTACAATTAACCTGCAACTAGTAACTCAGGAAAGCAAATTAAACAAATGATTGAATACCGCAACTGAATTGTCAAGACACCACAACCCTAGGTCTTTTCTCAAATTTGTATTACAACACAACCAATCTACGACTTGCTTACAATTTTTTTTTATTTACATCATACCACACAAGTCACTCTATTGTTATTGGTCACCAACTGAATAGCTCAAATAAGAATTCAAAGTGGAACTTCAATTCGTCAAATCCATGTGGGTACGATATCTGAACTTACATCCTTTATTACTTGTACGACCATGTACACTTGCGTGTGCAAAAGGACGCAACAGTTGTCAACTCCTAAATGAAGTTTGAAATAATTCAACAAAGAGTTATAGTAATCTTGGAATCTGATTTATTAAACTTGTTTACTTTTGCTGTTTTTTTCTGATGCAAAGAAGGACTACTTCAATCAACTACCAGATGAACCTTTGGCTTTCATTCTGGAACGTCTGCCAGTATATGATGCTGTTAGGATGAGCATTTTATCTAGAAGGTGGAAGGATCTCTTTGTTATGATAACGTTAAAATTCAGATGCCAAAACATATCCAAAATTGGCTCTGATCATAATCACAGTTATTGCTCTCACTATCAACACAGATTCTTGAAAGGACTAGATCATTTATTACGACTTTATTCAGGTCGTAGAGTGGCTAACATTGAGATGAACTTTTGCTATGGGAGACACTTTTCTACTGCATTTGAACAATTGATGTGTTCCATTTCAAGAGTACACATTGAAACATTATGTCTTAACTTTCATCTGCGCAGTTTTTCTGTGATGTTTGAATTTTCTTTTGAGCTTCTTGCTGAAGCATCCTCATTGAAACATTTGTTTTTGGTCAATTGCATTGTGCAACCAAGTTTCAGAGTCAACTTACTCCGGACCCTTACCTTGGAGCATGTTTACTTTAAAAGGGTACGGTTCGAGGGTATGTTATCCTCTTGTTTGAGCCTTGAGCAGTTAATACTTAAATTTTGGCTACTTCCTTCTAAGATATGTCCTGAATCGGGGGTCTATCGGAAGCAACCTCTCTACTTCATATGAGGTAGTCGTATGGACTGCGTACACTTTACCCTCTCCAGACCAGCAGACCGCACTTTGTGGGAACACAGTGGGTATGTTGTTGTTGTGTTCCTTCTAAGATATGTGTCTCTGTTACAATAACATCTCTGATCTTTTTCACTTGTACTAGAGTAGACGAAATTGATCTTCACGCTAGAAATCTTTGTACATTTGAGTGTTCCTCTTCCAGAAAAGTAAGACTTTGTTTCACTTCTGTTCCAGCGATGGAACATGTAATGATTGATCTTCGTAAATCCGAGTTAAGTTCATACATAGTTGGTGATTTTGTGAGAAATTTTAAGTTCATACATAGTTGGTGATTTTGTGAGAAATTTACCTGCTCAGGTTAAATCTTTAAGACTCAAAATTGGTCCTTCTGAGGTATGTGAAACATCTGTTTTTCAAATTTTTTCTATGTCTGAAGACGTTAATAACTTGAATTCTTTTTAGAGAAGTTACTTTCAAAGAGCGACAGCGATTTTCAGAAACCTTAAGGCAGCTGTTATTGTTTCCTTTCTCTGAATGTTTTGTACTGCTTTCCTTATAAATTGACATGTATTCTTTACTGCTGCACTTGAGCTGAGGGTCTTTTGAAAACACTCTCTACCTCCGCAGGGTAGAGGTAAGGTTGCGTTCACACTTGTGGATTACACTGAAATGTTGTTGTAGACAGTATGAATAATCGATAATGTGACTATAGAAGGATTAGTAATACATTATGTTTCAAAAAGTAATGAATGAATAGTTGTTGTAGACAGTATGAGTTAACGATAATGTGACTATAGAAGGATTAGTAATACATTATGTTTCAAAAAGTAATGAATGAATAGTAACAACAAATGGCGATGTCGATAGTTGATGTCACGAATTTTCTGGTTCACCATATTTAGATGTGGTGTGGGTCATGAGAATTATTACTTGATATCGTGTGTGTTTATCTATGATAGAGGTTTCATAGTCTCAAGTAAAACAACAATATATTCAGGTACGCGGAAGTGGAGTTGGAGAGGGTGGTGCATGTGTACTAGCCTTATTCCTACCGAGTAAAGATAGAGAGGTTGTTTCGAATAGATCCTCAGCTCAAGTAAAGCATATAACTTATCGAACTCGATCTAAAAACAACTACATCGACAAGCTATCTCTGGGAATGCAGTGGTGATTTTCCAATAAGTTCTCCACAGATACTAAATTAATTCTTTGTAGTCATCAGTGGTAGATGTTAGTAGGGTTTTTGCCTGATTTTCTTATCAAAATTAAGTTTTTTCTTTTTCTTGGAAGGAAAATAATTATTTTTATTTTTCCTAAAAGAAAAATATAATTCTTTTCCATATTTGACTAACCTTTTTCTTAGAGAAAAAAATTTTGAAATTCTATAAATAGAAACATAGAAACCCTCTCTTCTAAAAGTCTTGTTTAGGTCAATAATATTAGTTTTTTTAATATGTAGGTCAATTGGGCCAAGCCATATTCAATAATATGTTTTAGTATATTTTTATGTCATCTGAATTATCACCATGATGATTTGCAACTAATAGCTTTCGCATGACTCCCTTTCGATTTCGAACCCAATAAGTGGTATTAGAGCCTACGGTTCAAAGATCCAGTGGTTTGATAAAACGGGGTTGAAAACAAGTCTAAGACGGTTCTAATCAATTTGCAATCATTTGGATGATAATGAAGATTTTTGTCTAATTACATGTGGAGATAATTATTAATCATATTTCAATAATCATGTTGTCACATATTTGAAATAAAGCTCACTTTTAATCCTGTAAAAGGACTCCAATATTTTTAACCCGAAAAGGACCAATATATTTCAACCCAAAAGGCTCAATTTTTAAAGTATGTCAAACAACAGTGATATATGAAGAATATATGAAAAACGAAGACTATGCACAAGAAGAAGGAGGATCAAGAATATTTTACAGAATATCAAACAAAAAAGAGGAGATTTGTTAGGGTTTTTACCCTAATTTTCTTACCAAAATTAGGTTTTTACTTTTTCTTGGAAGGAAAATAATTACTTTTATTTTTTAAAAAAAGGAAAATATAATTTTTTTTTATATTTGACTAACCTCTTTCTTAGAAGAAAAGTTTTGAAACTTTATAAATAGAAACCCTCTTTTATCATACAATAATACAATAGCATCCACAATGTAATTAAAACTCTTGTTTAGGGGGAGATTTCTCTCACAATTTTCATGTTTTTCAATAATATTAATTTTTTTTAATATGTAGGCCAATTGGGCCAAACCATATTCAATAATATATTTTTAGTATATTTTTATGTCATCTAAATTATGACCATGATGGTTTGCAACTAATAGCTTCCGCATGACGCCCTCTCGATTTCGAACCCAATAGTAGATAGATTGATTTGGTTAATTGAAGAGTTTATAAAGAATTAGGATAAAAGGTTGTCAATATTGGTGTACAGACCAAATAATCAAGTCAAACCAAATCGACGAATCAAATCAAATCAAGAAAAAAATTAACTTATGATTTGATTTGGTTGGTTTGACGTTTGAAAAAAAAATACGACCATTCTTGATTTAATTTTGGTGTTAAAAAAAAAGTCAAATCAACATAATATATATATAATTTTAATTTTTTATACATAAAATATTAATTATAATCTACTTTTTAAATACTTTTTCAATTAGTTTTATTAATTTTCAATATTTAGGAAGTATATATATATATATCACTTTTTAAAATAAATAGCTCAAGTCTGAAAACTTTTTAAAAAGTGGTCAGTCGAATATACTATTTCTGTTTTATAGTTATTTCTTAATTTGGGTCATTTTGACCTACGTAGTCCATATACAGTTCATATACAATATTGATACAATCTATATACAATACTGTTACAGTATTCAACTTAGACAATTCGGCCCTTTTAAAAATATTTCAATTTTTTTCTATAAATATTTAATTGATCAAATATTCTTTTTTTTAGTTGTTTAGAAATAATAATTAAATTATATAAAAACGATATAATTGTTAAATAGAATATGTATTTATATAATATATGTATAAAATTTGTATAGTTCTATTAAAATGTATATATAAAAAATATGTAGAAAGTATATGAAAATTATATAATGGTTGTATAAAATGTATAAAAAAAATATACAGTTATTTTATAAATTGTATGTCAAAAATGTATAATTTTCGTATAAAATATTTATATGTATAAAATTTGTATAGAAACAATATAGAAGGTGTGTAGAAACGGTATAGAACAAGTAAGTAAATTGAAATGTCTAGAAAGTGAAATTTAAACTTCATGGTCATTTTCATGAAAATAGTTTAATTTGAAGTATCGTTTCTGTCCTTTCCCCGTATATATATTCAGATTTGGGTCTTTAAGTTGTAATATTGCTCATTAATTGTTAATTAAATGATCCAAAATTCAATATAAACTTAAAACTTAAACTTTTCGCTCTTCATCTTAATTTTTCATATTAGCATATGAGTGAAAATATATTTAATCTAGTCTTTAATCATAATATAATTGTAAAAGCTAAAAATTATTTAAAAAGATAAAAAAATGAAAATATCAAAAAAATTAAAAGAACCTACTAAAATCTAAATTGAAAAAACTAATTTTATGCTGATTTGATTTATAATTGTAATAAATTAAAATAATTTATTTAATTCTTTTAAAATAAAAAATTTAAACTAGTCCGACCTATGTACCTCCTAGTTACCAGATAGTCAGTGTTTTCTATTTTTTCTTGTGCCTAAGATTCATCGACTTGCTGGCCAAGTTAATTTAAATTTAAAAAAATAACAATTCTTTCGTTAAAGATTTACTATAGATTATTTTCCAGGTAGAAAAACATACTGGAAATACAATAAAAGCTTTAAAATGAAATCAGCTTTCACCTTTACTCTCTTGAATGCCCTTTTAATCATCGCCTCCGCCGCTAAAATCGGCCACGTAATCACTTTCCGATCACCGACTCTCTACCCTGAATCCTTCACTTATAATCCAAATTCCGACCACTTCATCGTCGGCGGTACACGTCACCAGAAAATCCTCTCCATCTCCGCCACCGGCGAAGCCCAAACCCTACTATCCGATTCCGATCTACCGGCAAACTCCTCCTTCCTCGGCGTCGCCGTCGATCGCCGACGCAATATCCTACTCGCTTGCATTCACAACCACCACCAATTCAACGCACTCGCCGCCTACGACCTCCAATCCGGCCGCCGGATTTTTCTCACTCCGCTTATTTTGCCAAACGGAGAAAATCAAAATCTGATCGCTCAAGTAACGGAGAAAATCAAAATCCGCCCCGCTGCTGCTAACGACGTCGCAGTTGATTACTCCGGTAATGCTTACGTAACGAACTCCGATGGTGACTTCATCTGGAAAGTTGACGTCAACGGCGACGCCTCGATTTTCTCGAAATCGGAGGTGTACAAATCTCATACGGTGGACGTTACTGTAGACTATCACAAATGTGGATTAAACGGCATCGTTTATATACCGTTAGGATATTTACTCGTTGTCCAATCAAATACAGGCAAAATGTATAAAGTCAACGTTGATAACGGAGAAACAAAGACCGTTAATTTAAACAAGGATTTAACGGCGGCTGATGGAATCGCCGTTAGAAGTGACGGTGTAGTCTTAGTAGTGAGTCAATACAAAGTTTATTATATAAAGAGCGAGAATAATTGGGAAGACGGAGTGGTGTTTGACGAAATTGCCCTTGATGTAGAAGGGTTTGCGACCGCGGTTACAATAGGGGATAAGAAGAGGGTGTATGTGTTATATGGACATATAATGGAGGGTATAATGGGAAATGCAAATAGACAAGAATTTAGTATAGTAGAAATTGAGGAAGAAGAAGATAAAGAAAGTAATGCTTGGTTGTTTGTATTAGTTGGATTTGGATTAGCTTATTTCTTGTTTTGGAGATTCCAAATGCGTAGACTTGTCCAAAATATGGACAAGAGAGTAGCTTAGGATTTGATTATTTTCTTGTTTTCTTGCTTTCTTGTTTCATGTACTACTTGTTTTGGTGATCTTTACTTTGAAATAAATTACAAGTATTTGTTTTTCTTTTGTTGGGTTAGTAGAGATCATATTTCACATGAGATGAGTTGGGACATTTCATGGAAATTTTATTTCATCGAATAAAATACCTTCTCCATGTAAGGTGAAATAAATTGACACACGATTGAGCCAGATAAATTGTTATAAAACAGTCAGCCCAATACTTCATTCAGCAACCCAAACAGTATGTAGCATTGAAAGTGTTCAAAAGAGGAATCATTTCAATCCTTTTTTCTGCATTTGGGTGTGACCTCAATCTCATCTGGTCGGAGCTAGAGCTCAATATCAGTATGTAGCATTGAAAGTGTTCAAAAGAGGAATTATTTCAATCCTTTTTTCTGCATTTGGGTGTGACCTCAATCTCATCTGGTCGGAGCTGGAGCTCAATATTTTATGTCAAACTTTCTGGTTCAGAATATTTAGATGTGTGGATCATGAGAATTATCACTTGTTACTGTTTAGGTTAATCTATTAGTTGGAGGTAGATGTTTCATAGCTTCAAGAACAACAAAATATCCCAATGTACTTCCATGAGGGGGTCTGGAGAGGGTACGTAGCCTTACCCTTACCTTGTAAAGATAGAGAGGTTGTTTCCGATAAACTATGTTCTGTCTATTTCTCCACTCCATAGTCTTTTACTCCTATTTCTCTCTTACTAGATGGATTGGTTTAACAATATCAGTCGACGTTGTATTCACTTAACAATCTGTTGATCTCATGATTCCTGTTGTGATCTCAGTTAATAAAGACTAGTCTTGTTACATCTCCTACATGTCACACTGAGCTAAAACAAGTGACTTTTGGTGGATTTCATGTAACAGATGCAGAGATTGAATTTACTTTATACTTTTTTAGAAGCGCAATGGTACTGGAGCCATTCTACTTCATATCTCGTGACTTGAGCCGGGGGTCTTTCGGAAACAGCCTTTCTACTTCATCAGAGGTAGAGGTATGAACTGCGTACATCTTACCCCCCCAGACCCCACTAAGTGGGAATACACTGGGTTTGTTGTTGTTGTAATGGTACTGGAGCCAATGCTTTTCAGCTTACACGTTAGATGTTATTCTGGTTTTGACAAATGGCAGAACATGTTTGTTTGTTTCGCTCGATGAAAGAAGACAGAACTCGATCCAACGACAACTACAAGGACAAGCTATCTCTAGGAATGCTGTGGTGATTTCCCACCAAAACCAATGTTCCAAAATGTCTTTGCAAAAATGCAGTAATTTGCAATAGAAGGGATGAATATGAAAAGGCTTAAAAAGGTCTCCAAAATTTGATCAAAGCAAGTAAACTAAACAAAATTTTTGCCTCGTAACTCTCTAGCTCAAATGCAAGCATGTATGACCCGAAGCTCTTAGTTCAATCTCTGTGCAGCTTCCTTGGCGAGGACCCTCTCTTTGGCCTTCGTTCTGGCTTGTGATTTAGCGCCCATGATACCACCTCCCCATTTCTTCCTGTTCTCCTCGTATTTATCGTTGAAGTTAGCCTAAGAAGAAACCGGATTAGATTAAAAAGAAATATGGGATACAGAAAACAGAAAGTAATCAGTGGTTAGGTTTATTTACTTTAATTGCCTCCAATACTCTGCTGAACTCCATTTTATCTTCGTTCTTCACGGTAGTCAAGCATAGAGCTGAAGCAGTTTTCTTATGGACAATCTGGACATAACGCGATATCATGAGTAGCTTATCCACGGAGAAAATAATTTTATGAAAAACAACATGATGTTGCTTACCGATCCTAAACGTGCTTTCCCTTTCACAATACAATAGGGAATCTCCATCTTTCTGCAGAGGGCAGGAAGCCAGACAACCAACTCAATTGGATCGACATCATGAGCAATCACAACTAACTGTGCTTTGTTCTGCAATGACATTAACAATATAAAGTAAATGGGAGTGAAATATACTGGAGACGGGATTAAAGGTTTTGTGCGACTAAATCAAACCTGCTCAATAAGGTAGGTAATGTGCTTAAGACCGTACTTCACAACAATAGGTTTTTTTGTCTCGGGAGTTTTTCCTTCCGCCTCAGTTTGAGCTCTTTTTACGAGACGCTCCTTCTTTGTGGCTTTGTCCTCAGGCCTGTACTTGAGCAGCATTTTGAACAGGTTTGTAGCTGCGTAGTGTTTTGTAAAGTTCAGGTTAGCCTTAATAAAATTCATGCCAAAGAAGCTGTAAAATAGAAACAGTCAAGAGTACCAAATCATGCATTTAACTTGCATAAGAGATTAATACAAAGACAAAATATATAGAAATATATTGCTTACACATGGTAACTTGCTCAGTCATTGTATTAAAGAACCAGGAACAATGGCTTGAAAGTGACTGAAATCATCTCAAGAATCCGACAGATCGATTCATCTACTCGGTTACAGAGTCCAAAAACTTTGAAAAACACCAAAAACTCACTCCAAATTACTCTCAAAAATTCAAAACCAAATCCAATTTTCAAATATCCCTTGCACTATGAAACCAAAAAACTTCTTTTCTCAAATACTCACAATTTTCATGGCCAAACACCCCACCCCTACCCCACCCTAAAGTGTTTTTGCCTCTAAAATTTGAACCTAAAACCTCGTGATTCTCGACATAATTCATCAACCACTAGGCGGCACCCAACAATGCAGCACAGTTCAAAGCAAATATGCAAAAGGAAAAGCACTATCAAATCATAAATACTGGAGTTCAAACAGCACTTCAACAAGCAGCATTTGAACAGGCCCGGTGTTTTTTCCTCCAGAATATGATCCTAAAACCTCATGACTCTCAACCAAATTCATTAACCACAAGGCAACAGCCAAAAGTCAGGCACAGTTCATACCAATTTCACAAAAGCAAAAGCATGACGAAATAAAAAATACTGTTCAATTGAGTGCATTTTACACAGCAGTTCAAACAGCATTTTCAGCAAGCAGCAAACACAAAAACAAAATGCATACCAATATTCTTATCGAGTGTCTTCGAGAACTGATTGAGAGCAGGAGGAACTTTCAATCGCTGCTTGAGTATCCTCTTCTTCCTCTGGATTTGAACACCTTGCGGCCAACGCACAAACCTTGACAGATCCTTCTTCGGCCGCAATGCGCCACCGATTCCAAACTGCTTCGAACGCTTCTCGAACAACGGATTGACCACCTTCAATTTCTCGGTCTTCTTTATAGCTACTACGCCTTTCTTTGGAGCCTACAATTACAAATAATTCTCAAAAACAAAAATCAACTATGCGAAGAAGACGATAATGTAATCATCACATACTTCTCTCCATCTCACTTTACATGGCACATTTCAAATTTCAAGAGTCGAAACAGTTTAATTTTGAGCATGAATTTGAACATAAAACTTCTCATAAAAGTATTATAAGTCACAATAATTAACAATTCAAAAGAATTTTAAAATTCTCAAAAATAAAAATCAACTACTCAAAGAGGACGAGACCGTAAACATCGCATACTTCTCTTTGTCCCAATTTACGTGGCACATTTCAAATTTCGAGACTCAAAGAGTTAATTTTGAGCATGAATTCGGACGTGAAACTAAGTCATGATTATTGACAATTCACAATTCAAGAGTTCAATTTGCTCAAAAATAAAAACCAACAACGAAACGAACACACCTCTATCCCAATTTATGTGGCACAATTACAATAGTTTAATTTTGAGCATGAATTCAAACATAAAACTTCTACGTAAAAAGTATTATAAGTCACAATAATTGACAATAGACAATTCACAATTCAAGAGTTTAATATTCACAAAAATAAAAATCAACTACTCGATGAACATGCCCTCTGTCTTAATTTATATGGCACGGTTAGAATTTCTAGAGTCAAAACAGTTTAATTTTAAGCATGAATTTGGACATAAAACTTTTACGTAAATGGTATTATAGATCACAATAATTGACAATAGACAATTACAATTCAAGAGTTCAATATTCAAAAATATAAAAATCAACTACTCGAAGAACACTCCTCTGTCTCAATTTATGTACTGTTAGAATTTCTAAAGTTTAATAGTTTAATTTTGAGCATGAAACTTTTAACATATTTACAAACTCCGTACAAAGTATTTTAAGTAATAATAATTGACAACTCACAATACATATCTAAAAACAAATTACAGTCAAAGAAAGACTTGATTGAATCTCGAAATACGAAAAAAGGAAAAATTACAATCTATAATCATCATATACTTCAGTCTGTCTCACTGTCTCACTTTATGTGGCAGAGTTCGAATTTCGAGAGTACAACAGTTTAATTTTAACGATAAATCCAGGCATAAATTTACTATAATTTTTGGAAATAATATTCACCCGTAAAAAGTATTATAAGTCATAATAATTTACGACTCAAATTACTTAAAATTACGATAAAAAAAGACTTGTTTGAATCTCGAAATGCAAAAAGTATCGAATAAATTGGAACGGAGAGAGTAGTCTTTATTACTTACCATTGTGTTGTCGGAGATGATGATCGGAGGCCGGAGCAAAATCTACAGAGGGAATAAAAATGAGGTTTAGGGTTAGGGTTTTCTATGATGTGGGAGTATAACAATTGGGCCACATGGATATACTAATGTTTGGGCCCAAATCTTTCATACTAATATTTTTCGATTTTAAATCAGTCGAGATACATAATATATTCAACAAAGATATATTTTTTTCTTGTAACAATATATAATTAGCTTTCAATACACTACTTTTCAATTTTGGATCTGGCAAAATACATTATTTTTAGCTCTATGATACATCTCAGAAAGATATATAATTGATTGAGACTTTTGTAATTACTTTGTAAGATTGGATATTTGTGTAAATATGATAAGTTGATATATATATTTTGGTTATTTTTCTCAAATTTTAAGGGGAGCGAGTAACTGATAAAGTTGTCATGTGACCTGGAGATCACGGGTTCAAGCCTTTGAAACAGCCTCTGACAGAAATGTAAGGTAAGCTTGCGTACAATACACCCTTGTGGTGGGGCCCTTCCCCGAATCTTGTGCATAGCGGGAGTTTTAGTGTGTCGGACTACCCTTATTGGCAATTTCGGTCCAAATAGATCGAATCTGAAGGAGGGACATTTTTAACTTTCATGTCTGGTAGACAGTGGCGGAGCCACATTGAATTTAGGGGGTCATCCGAACCCCCTTTGTCAGAAAATTATACTATTTTTACATGGTCAAATTTTTTTTTATGTATATATAGTAGATGTAGAACCCCGTCGACTGGTCCGTATATTTACTTCTGAACCCCCTCAATGAAAATTTTGGCTCCGCCATTACTGGTATATGCATTGTCTCAATTTAGTTTTAGATTTTCAATTTCTCCAATCACTTGGATCAAGCAAAAGCATTCGAAAAGTCATCTCCTAAATAATAATAGTTCATTGGAAAACTATGTCACATTTCCCATTTAGCCACTTGACAGTAAGCAGAGTGACATGTCTGAAATCCTTTCAACTGATATAGATGATGAAAAGCAACTCATTAGTTCCCTAATCCTCCTATATTGTCTACTTACTTTAGCTAGCCTAGCTAGCTTGAAGTTTATGGGATACACAACTATAGTTGTAGTGCCGGAATCAATTTTTTAACTATGATGATTCAAAATAAATTTTTTGCTATGATGATTAAAAATATAAAAGAGAATCTTGATCTTAGATATATAATAATTTTTTGGATGAATCCCCTTAAGCAGTTACGCGTCCCCAGCTCCTTACCACACCCTCAATTTGCAGCAAAAACATGTCGCTCAATAAGTATGCCATGCTGGATCAGAGACCTATGCCCAGTACAAAAGTTTGTCCAGATGAATCTTGGAAAAACTTTTTACCTTTTCAATGGTTCGTAAGTTTGGTCTGAAGATTCATCTGGAGACTTCGTTGTATATTGCGTGTAATGACTGAGCTAAAATTTCTATTATATAGGTGCAACACTAGAAGAGAATATAAAAAGTATCAAGTTGGTATCAATCCTTCTTTCTTTTATCAATGACAACATGGTGTACCAAGCTTATGTCATGCACAAGGTACCCAAAAAAACAAATCACAATGATCTATCGTATGCAATCTTAACATTGCATTTCTACATAAGCTATTTTCATAGTTCAAACTCACAACCTCCTAATCACATGACAAGTTTATAAGTTACACAAAGATGCCCCCTCCATTCAACCAAGTGCAACATCGTCTTTTATATCAACAGTAGGAAGTATGTACACAAATACCCTAGTTTAAATGCACCATCGACATTCACTGTAAATTCACCTATAACTCCGCCCCTGCGTGTGATTGTTCATTGCATACAGCCTCAGTCAATAACAAACAGGTTAAACAAAATTGGATGTCAGTGCCAAAAGAAAAGGGTTAATGAAACTCATAATCACATATTTGGATTAGTAAATATGTAAATCATAGAAAATTTATTCAAAATAAATATGAAGCATGAGAAAAGCTCTTAACAAGCATCCAGCAGAATTATTCACTCCAAAAACGTGCTACCAGTACTGGTCAGTAAATACAATCCATGTATAACTCAAAAGAAAGCTAAACGCAAGATCCAATTTTGGTCCAGCAGCTACAAGTTGTTCTGCAACTTAAAAGACATAATTTCTCAACCAATAAGTAACTTGTTCTCTTCCAAGAAGCTGTAGGTAGGGACCTCCAGATTATATGGTGCAGGTCCTTTGCGAATCCTACCGGAGATGTCATAGTGGGAGCCATGGCATGGGCAAAACCAACCACCAAAATCACCGGCATTTGGTAAAGGGATGCATCCTAAGTGAGTGCACACCCCGACAACCACAAGCCATTCAGGATTTTTGACCCTCTCAGCATCTTGTTGTGGGTCACGAAGGGAGGTAAGATCAACACTGTTCGCCAATTTGATGTCGTCGTCTGTGCGGCGCCTGATGAAAACGGGCTTACCACGCCACTTAACAGTAACAGTCGACCCTGGTTCAATGCTGGAAAGATCGACCTCCAGAGAAGCAAGTGCAAGGACATCTTTACTAGCAGACATGCTCAGAACAAACTTCAGAATCAGGAGGCGAAGCAATGAGGCATAGACGAACCTTCCTCCTGTCAAGACGAAGTAAGCAAAAGCACGTTTGCTTGGATCACCAGGTGGAAAACGCTCATGGTTGCTCTCGTCATATACAATTTTTGAAGTGGGATTCTTAATAGCAGCCACTGTGGCTGGAAGATCTGGGACTAATCCCATCTGATTTGCGGGAGAAACTGAATTGGATGAGAAACCTGAAACATTTGAAAATTGTTGGAAGTTTGCTAACAAATATCAAAAGAACTTTTTTATTATTTATTCTGTCCCTGAGCCGGGGGTCTATCGGAAACAGCCTCTCTACTTCGTCTGAGGTAGTGGCATGGACTGCGTACACTTAACCCCCCCCCCCCCCCCCCCCCAAAAAACCCCCCACTTTGTGAGAATACACTAGGTATGTTTTTGTTGTAGTATTAACTATCCGAAGAGTCACAACCACAATTACAGAACTTATTAATAATAAGTCTAAATAAAACAAAGAAACCAACATCACAATAAGAGTTTCCATATTTCATTGTTTGGATCAGAAAACAGCTCGGTCTTAATCTAACTTTGATTTTATTCTTTGGAAAGCAGTGTGTGTAAAGTTGTTTTAGAGGAAGTGGTTTTGTTCAGTCCTGTGTAAATATATATACTGTCTTTATAGATTTTGCGAGCTCCCTCACTTTAGCCTAGCCTTGTATCCTGATACTTTTTGGCTAGCTCCCAGACTTACTATGCTGCCTTGTAATGGAGCTAGCAGATCTACTTTCGTAACCTATGCATCTTCTCAATGCCAATCAATGAATCAACTTACTTTATGTAAGTGGTTTGTACGATTTACTTCACCTGATTAAAAATAATAAATGAACTTAAAAAAAGGCAATTGTCTAAGAGTTGGAAAAGTTATTTACAGAAACCACCCCCTTGAGTTGTTTTCCGGAAACAAACCAAATATTGTAACTGACATATAGGTTAGACAACAAAAGCTTTATACTTCTTTATCACTGAGTTAAAAACAATAGATACCTATTTCCAAGAAGTTCACCGTGATAACTACTGAAAACTTGATTTTCATGAAGCACTGCATGGACAATCTGGACGCAGATGAATCAGAGATGTTTTGGTGACAAAAAATAGCAATTACAAGTTCTGAAAAATAGGTGCATTCCCATCTGGACTCAAATGAGCTCGAGATGTTTTGGTGACAAGAAGGAGCAATTGCAAGTTCTGAAATATAGGTGTATTCATAAAAACCTCTCTGGCTTAGCTAAATTTCAATAAGTAGCTTTTAAGCACCAAGCGCAAGTACTTTTTAAATGCTGGAGCTAATTTTATGAACGGAAAAGGGCCTAAAGTTACCTATTTCAAAAAAAAAGGGCCTAAATTACCCCTCACCTATTTTTGCTTCCTGGTTAACTCCTAGACTTACAATAGGAGTTTTTGTTCTCACGAGTTAACCACTACTCTCTTATGTAACTACTCTGCATCCTCTTGATGCCTTGCGAATATAACACATCTTACTTCATCGAAAAAAAAAAAAAATTGCCCCACCTATTGAAAATGGTATAAAACTACCCTCTACCCACCTATTAGCCCCCTTATACCCCCGACTTCCATCTTTGAGCTCTATATTGCCCTTAATTTTAACGGCCCCCCAAACAAAATGTTTCATTAATGACGTGGAGCCCCCCCCCCCCCCCCCCCAAATCGGTCACCATATAATTAGTTGAATTAATTTAAAAGACCCACCAATAACTCATCCCCCAATTAAAATGGCCCAATTCCTCACGCTGAATTTCACTTCTACAGTCTCTATGCTTTCCCAAAATTCAGAATATTAACTGTGTTTATTGATGGAATAAATGGATATCCCAAGTTGTGTATTTGGATGAGTTCTTGAGAGATTACATTCTGGTATAGAACCTAAGTTATAAACTCCTTGTATACAGTGATCTCCTCTTTTTTGTAACGATGTTTTATCTAACCATGAAAAGGAAAATCTGAATGTAGTGTAATAACAACTTAGTTTTGTCTTGGCTATGAGCTGATAAGCTTCTTAAAGCATTAGAAGCAGAAGACACCAACTACTTGACAATCTCATCTCACAAAATTCTTTTATGGGTGGAACTTCTGTTTAGACTTACAAAGAGATTGTGCTTCATCTCATATGTGCAACACTAATTGACAGGTTGTGGTACTAGGCTCTGCATCAGAAAACTAATGACCACAACATCACAACAGCTTTTCGATCCCAAATTCCCTCTATTTAAGTTCTTGATATCAAACATCCTTGGGAGTGAAAAAACGAAAGTGCACTGTACTCCCTCCACCCCCACCCCCCCAAAAAAGAAAGAAAAAAAGACTAATAATCATAACATCACAGCAGTTTTCCGTTTCCCTCTACTTTAAGTCTCAATATCAAACATCCTTAGGAGTGAATATGCACTGAAACGTAGATCGACAATTTCCATCCCAATAATTCACAACCAAGCAAATACATAAACCAAAACAAAAAAAGAAGTCGAACTTTTCACAAAACGAAAAAAAAAACTAATAATCACAACATCAACAGCTTTGCGATTCCCAATCCTCTCTACGTCAGTTCTCGATATTAAACATCCTTAGAAGCTCAAATGCCTTGCAACATAGATCTACAATTTCCATCTCCCATAATTGATTACCAAAATAAATCACACTTTAAAAAAAAAAAAAAAGGGGGGGGGGGCCTCATAATCATAACATGACAACAGCTTTTTGATTCCCAATCCCAACTACTCAAGTTTCTAAATATTTAGGAATGCAAATGTATAAAGAAACTCAGATCTACAATGCCCATCTCCTAACAAATAAATACACAACAACAAAAAAAAAAAAAAAAACTAATCTTTTACAACAATAACAACATACCCCTACCTTGGAGTGGAGTCTGGAAAAAATAGATTGTACGCAGGACCTTGCCCCTACCTTGATAAGGTAAGGAGGTTGCTTCCCATAGACCCCCCCCCCCCAAAAAAAAGAAAAAAAAAAATTAATAATCACAACATCATAATAGTTTCTTGATTCCCAATCCCCTCTACTTCAGTCCTCAATATTAAACATCCTTAGGACTACAAAAGAACTGAAATTAGAGCTACAATACCAAATACATATACAAACCAAAAAAAGAAACTAACTATGACCAAAATATATATTAAAAAATTATAATCACAGCATCACAAGAGCTTTTCGACATCCAATCCCCGTTACTATATTTCTCAATATTAAACATCCTTAATAATGCAAATGCCTTCAAATTTAGATCTACAATTCCAAAGAGGGAAAAAGACTAATAACCACACCAATTTTTCTGTTCCCAGTTCCGTCTTATCGAACATCCTTAGGAGCTCAAATGCATTGAATATTAGATGTACAATTCCCATCTCCGATAATGAATGGCCAAAAAACGAACTTTTAGCAAAAAGAATAAAACTAATAATCACAACAGATTTCCGATTCCCAATCTCCTCTAATTAAGTTCTCATATTAAACATCCTTAGGAGTGCCAAATAAATTGAAACTTAGATCTACAATTCACATATCTTAACAAACAAACACACACACAAAAAAAAAAAAAAAAAACTTTAAACGAAAACATCATAATCCCACGCATGGGGTCTAGGGAGGATAAGATGTACACAGACCCTATCCCCTACCATCCGATAGAGTTTCAGTTCAAAAAGTGTAGATAATAAATCAATGATAGAAACGAAAGTAACGACAACAAAGTAGCAAGATAAACATACTTAGTAGTTTAAACTCATTGAATCTTAGATATAGAATTCCCATTTCCTAACAAATAAACACAAAAAAAAAAAACTAAACTTTAAACAACAACATTGTAATCCCACATGTAGGGTCCAGGGAGGATAAGATGTACACATACCTTACCCCTACCTTCACGGGGGTAGAGAGGTTGTTTCCAATACACCCTCGGCAAAAAAAAAAAACTTTTAACAACAAAATGAACTAATATCACAACATCATAACGGCTTTTTGATTCCCGATTCCCTCAAATTAAGTTCCCAATAACAAACGTCCTTAGGAGTGGCAAATGAATTGAAACTTACATCTACAATTCCCAATCTCCTACCAAACAAAAACAAAAAAAAAAAAAAAAAAAAAAAAGCTATCTTTTAACCAAAATATAAACTAAAATCACAAACATCCTTAGGAGCGCAAATTCATTGAAGCCTAGATCTACAATTTCCAACTCCGATAATTCATTACCAAAAAAAAACGAACTTTCAATAAAAAGAAAAAAAAAACAATAATGACAACAACTATCCGATTCCTTACTCCCTCTAATTAAGTTCTCGATAGCTGAACATTCAAATGCATTGAGAATAAGATCTACAATTCCCATCTCTGGTAATGAATTGCCAAAAAACTAACTTTTTACAAAAAGAATAAAACTAATAATCACAACAGCTTCTTTCCAACTCCTAATCCCCACTACTTAAAGTCTCAATATTAAACATCCTTAGGGTTCCAAGTCCATTCAAACTAAGATCTACAATTCCCATATCCTACCAAATAAATACACACAAAAAAAAAGACCCTCTAATTACAATAGCTTTCCGACTCCCAATCCTCTCTACTTAAGTTCTCACTATTAAACATCCTTAGGAGTCCAAATCCATCAAAAGTTAGATCTATAATTCCCATTTCCTACCAAATAAACACACAATGACACAAACAAACAGAAAAAACTAAACTTTAAAAAACAACAACAACAAATTTTACTCCCACAAATACGCAGACCTTACCCTGCCTTTGCTGGGTATATAGACTGTTTCCGACAGACCTTCCGCACAAAATAAGTCTAGTAGATAAATCAATGATAGAGAGTCAAACAACGACAACAAAATAGCAATACAAATTCTCACTACTTAAATGCTCAATGTTAAACATCCTTGGGTTTCCAAACCCATTGAAACATAGATCTACAATTTCCCATTTCCTACCAATTAAACACAAACAACAAAAAAACCTGAACTTTAAACAACAACAACAAATTTTACTCCCACGTGTGGCGGCCGGGAATGGTAAGATACACGCAGACCTTACCCTACTTTTGCACGGTATATAAACTGTTTCCGACAGACCTTCGGCTATAAATCAAAGATAGAAAGTCAAACAACGACAACAAAATAGCAATACAAATTCTCAAATTAAACATCCTTAGGGTTCCAAATCCATTGAATTTCAATAAAACAAGTTTGAGACAAGTACAATTCAGAAAGAACTTGACCAAGATGAGCTTCAGTGAATGTGAAGTTATATTTAGGTTTCGGTAATCTACAATTCCCATTTCCTACCAAATAAACACACAAACAAACAAACAAAAAACTTAACTTTAAATAACAACAACAATTTTACTCCCACATGTGGCGTCCAGGAATGGCAAGACATACGCAGACCTTACCCTACCTTTCCTGGGTATATAGACTGTTTCCGACAGACCTTCCGCTCAAAATAAGTGTAGATACTGAATCAATGATAGAAAGTCAAACAACGACAACAAAAAAGCAATATAAATTCTCCCTATTAAACATCCTTAGGGTTCCAAATCCATTGAAACTTAGATCTACAATTCCCATCCCCTACCAAATAAATACACAAACCTTAAAAAAAAAAAAAAAAACTAAACAGATAGACATTCATCTTTCCCGATAGACATTCACCTTAAAATAAGTGTAAAAATAAATCAATCATAGAAATTCAAACAACGACAACATACCAATATAAAGAACAGATCCAATCGACTAAAAATACCATCAAAAACTAAGGATCAAATTAAATAATAATTAATGAACACTGTAATATGAAGGAGCTGACCTCTGATTTGATAAAGAAAGGACGATACAAGCGAAGGAGAAGGAGATCTAGCCGCTGGCGGCGGAGGAGACGAAGAATCATCGTTAAAGGTGATAGAGGTTCTGGTTGTAAAAAAGCTAGATGAAGATCTAGCTGCCGAAGATGTAAACTTTCTACCGGCTACTCGTAGCATCTTGCTCTTCTTCCTCTTAATTCTTTTCTCTTCACCTGTGATTTAGGGTTTCCTTTTTCTCTTCTCGATGATGATGGGTGAAATGAATGAACATAAAAGAGGAATATATGACTTCTGATGATCAGATAATTAATTAACTTCTTTTTTATACTACTTAGTATTTCTTTTTTTCTAAGAGAAAAAAAAAGAGTAATTTATGAGAGGTTTGTGGTTCATTTTGATTTGAATAAATATTTTGCTTTATGAAAAAAAAAAATTTGAAGTCGGTTTTTTGTTAAATAATAATAATAATAATAATAATAATAATAATAATAATAATGCCATTTCAAAAAGTAATATATATCTTTGGACATCATGACTTAAATTGAATTGGTCATATTTCATTGTTCTAGATCCATGTATCACTATTTTGTAAATTTATAAATACAAAGATTAAGTTGTTGGAAGGGAGGATTCTTCTACCAATCAACTTTCACCAATATTTGTTAGCCCAGTGCCGGAGCAACAAAGGATTTAAAAGTGAATATACGAACTAATCGAAGGAATTAGACATCTACTATATATACATAAAAAATAATTTTAATCATATATATAATATAATTTTTCATCAAAGGAGGTTCGGATGAATTCCATATTCTAAGTGTATCTCCGCCCCTGCCTGCAACGAGATAGTTCGAATATGTAAATAGCAGATGTGCAAGTATTCTAATTAGGAAGTGTGAGAAGTTGTTAGTTGCATGCCTAAGAAATATTGATGTGGGGAGATTGGACAAAATATAGTGTAACTTCAACTTATCGAAGACAATAATTCTTTGATAGAAGGGTGCGAAGGTCAAAATTTAGTTGGAAGACAGTAGTATTTCTTTTTCATTCTCAGCATGTTAGCCTTTCTTCTTTTTCTTTTTGAGATTTAGATATCTATTACAATATGCTGCTATTATTATTTAGTCTCATTATGTTATTGTTTTTCACTAAACTCTTTTTCATCATTTGTTCAGCTAAGTGTATCAAAAACAATCTTCTACCATATTAATATAAGAACAAACATCTGCATACACTCTGCTCTCTCTCTCCTTATTTTTGCTACTTTTTGGTGATTTTTCCAATATAAGCAGGGTACTCTTAATGAAACACACTGGAAGTGAATAAAATACATCTACACTCTTGTAACTTTATTTCATAGTACATCGAGTATTGTAGGTTATAGCAGCAAATATAATTAGGGGCCTAAAATTAAAACAAGTCAAATTAGCCTTGAGCCAGAAGAAACTAATCTCAGTTAAATAGGTCCGCAAAAATAATTCCTCGAGTTTTTGATAACGATAAAAATAGTATAAATGCTATCACTTGATGATTCATGTTCTAGACCACCCGCACACCGGAAGCTTTAGTGCCCCAGACGGCCCGGCCCCTCTTTCACTCCTCTGCAGTTTCTGAAGAATGTAAAGGATACATCTTCAAAACATCTGCCCAGGTGCTCACTCCATCAGTCACTTCTCTCACGACGGATGCCACCTTCTCCACATCCACCCGGACTTGATCTTTGCTATCCCTCTCTCGTACCGTCACTGATGATGTTGAATCAACAGTGATGGCAAAAGGAACGCCAAGTTCATCTGTTCTTGCATACCTTTTCCCTATGGAAGTACCTGCAACATAAGTGAGAACAATTAGTATGGATAAAAATGCCACAATGGAATACAACCACTTCATCTCAGACGACGTGAATAGGCCCTGGGGCTAAGATCAGTCGAATTACCCTTTGAATAATACAGGGAGCATCTATGATCTAACTAATCAGTAACGATAGAGTATCAGATCATAGCAGATAAAGCTAATATGCTTCCACTCATCAGAATAATAGTGGCAGAGTAAATTGAACATATGTCTAGAGAATAGAAGAGAAAGCAAATTGTTCCAGTGGAAAGAGTTACATCAATACATATACGTAGAAACAAATTATGCACAGAACAATCTGGACAAGCTTGATCCAAAATGTTATCAAGTCAATAATGTATGGGGAAAAAATTAAGGTATGGTATCAGATTCAGAGTTTGATTACTATGTACTCAATGCAATTATAGTTCATATTTTGGTTATTCTGATTTTGGACAGTATTCATGTCTCTTACGTGGGTAAGGACAAGTACGTGAGGGCATAATGAAGGGCAGAGTATCATAGCACATAGGACAAAAACAAAAAGTAGTCTCTCTCCTCTTCTCATGAATCTGTTTTCATTATGTTCTAGACCGAAGCATAACACAAAGTAATCAATTTAAATATTCTTAGCAATGCACCTGTTATATCAATCTTATGCGAGATTCCAGCAGCAGTCAAAGACTTTGAGATTAACTTGGCAACTTCTTCATATTGTTGATTCTGAACCAGTGGAAAAACAGTGCATTTGATGGGAGCCACAAGGGGTGGGAAGCTGAAGACATTTAGCTGCTCATCCCCAGCTTTACTTGGCCTTGTGTAGAATGAATGTTCATAAAGACAGTATATTATCCGCCCAATTCCAAAAGAGGGCTCAATCACAGAAGGTGTAAACACTCTCTGGTGCTCTTTCTTTTTTTCCTTGGAAATAGAGACCATGTTTTTCTTAATAGTGACATTCTTACCGAGGGTACATACATGGAACTCTACCTCTCCCTTGGATTCCAGATCAGCCTTCATATCCATAGCTACCTTTTCTTCCATTGCCTGGTGTAAACAAAGGCAAGCAGAACCACTTAGCATTACTTTCTTTTCAAATATAGCTCTTCAAAACTGAAGGAAAAAGAGATTGATAAAGCCTGTTTTAGCCTTTCTTTATGCGTCATACATTTACCAACTAGCCTCCCTTTCAGCTTAAAGTTTCAAAAGTAATCAGCCAGAGGGCCCGTTTTCAAGATGTTCAAAAAAGAGGTAGACTGTTGGTAACTAAGAACAGTCTGGTTGAATGAGAAGCCAACGGTTAATCTTGCTTGCAATACTTCCTATAAAAGAAGACAATGTTTGACTGCTCTTCCTTCATTTCCCTAAACACTCTTTAAATGGATCATTGTGAGGGTTAGGGGGGCTATTATTAGGAGACTAGCAGAAACTATAGAATATAGTGCTGCAATCACCACCGGTTACCAGTTTTATTACAGCAAAGCAATGTATCCATGAAATTCTTCAATGAGGTAAACGTGGCAGAATTTGAATTCAATTGAATATAGGTTGAGGGAATGAATGCGCAAGTTACCTCCAAGGATTCAGTGACCTTTTTTTGGTTTCCCTTGAATGCAAGTCCAAGCTCCTTCTTGTTTGCTGTTATGACCAGTTTCTGATGTTACACAACAATTAAAATCAGATGGTCACCAAAATGCACACCGATTGTATTCATGAATGAAATAGCTAAATAAACAGCTACCTCTACTTCTCTTGGTTCTGAGAATTTCTCTTGAGCCACAAGAGCTACAGAACTTTTTTCCTGTCACCCAAAAATGTCCAACATGTTATCAGCACATGCAAGATAATATCCAGATCATCAAGGAGAAGAATATTAAGAAGTTAAAATATATGCCGACATTTAGAATTCATTTTGGTGAATGGAATTCTAATGGATTTCTGAAAAGTTCTAAGTCATCGATGTCATCACTAATGCTTTTTTTCGAAATAATAATACATATGGTACACATCAGTTTTTTCAGGAAAGGGTGATGCAAATTTAAAGAGACAATACTGAATGAAAAAGTTGGTAGATGGACATATACACAGACAAAAAAGAATAAAACATTGAGAGAGATGAGAATCTACAGAAAATGGGTTAGAAGGGCTCTAACTCCACAAGTTCTTCAAACTCGTCTACACCACCCTATCAAAGGCAAGAACTGATTTCTCAAAAGCATTTCTATGTTTAACTTATGAAGACACTCAAGTCAAGCTTTCAAGGCAACTGTTGCGTTCAAAAATGACCATTTGGGACAATGCAAAAGTATAAGTGTATAACCAATAATTCCTTGCCCGCATATCCTCAACCAAAAGCTGGATTACGTCATTATATGTTCATCTAGTTAAGTTTAAGAAGAAAAAAGTGCTGCTTTTATTTGAGGCACCTTTTTTGGAAACTCGGAAAAACTTTTCCTAGAACACTTTTTTAGAAGTTTTTCTAAAGCCCTTGCAAAATGATAATACTGAGTTTTGAAGAAGTGGTTTGAGGGTGTTTCCCAAACCAAAGATCTTCCACTCACAAAATATTCACAGATAAACCACAACTATACAATAACTTCTAAAAGTAAGATAAAACAAAGGTAAACTTTTACCGAATGGGCATGCAAATCATATGCAGATCTATCAGCAATACCAACACATTCAATCCAACCATAAGAACTCTCAATTTCAGCATCCCAACAATCTGCAGCATAGTGAGCCATCTCATTTGCAAGATGTTGGCGGAAACGCAGACGGTCTTTGTCTATTCCAAGCCGTGTTAGGAAAAGATAAACTCTCCCAATAAAATATCCAAGCGTTTCATTATTGACAGTTCCCTGGCCAAAATTGATTCAGATAATGATGTTATGGCTTGCATATACAAGGGCAAGAAAGAGGAACAAGTACAAAGACACACAACGGAAACTCACTCGAGAAACAGCTTCGCCAAGCTGTAGTCTCTTTGCAGATTGTCCAGACACTTGGTCATCTCTAGGAAACATTAGAAACTCCAATTTTGCAACATCTGTAAATTTTGGATGAGATTTGTCCTGGGGATCAACAAAATGTTCAATTTCTGCCAGAGTGAACTCACGAACTCTGAGAAGACCTTGTCGGGGAGATATCTGCAGAAACAAATTCTACAACAATTAATTACTGCTTACTTTATTTTGCAACATGATGTGCATATCTGGTGCGGAAAGAGACTTATACTTTATTTTGCAACATGATGTGCATATCTGGTGCGGAAAGAGTCTTAACTAGTTTAATTTGGTTATAAAGATTACTAACACACATAGCATAACCATATCCAGAACAATAGACGAAGTGCAGAAAGACATTGTAATTCACAATTGAAAAGAAGAGCTTATGACCTCATTTCTAAAAGCCTGACCAATTTGGGCAGCAGCAAAAGGAAGCTTATTTCCATTATAATAGTATAGATCTTTGAAATTTACAAATATGCCTTGTGCTGTTTCAGGACGCATATACCTGCAACGAAAGAAAAAGGTAGCACGTAAGTGAGACAAGCTTCAAAAGAACAATAAGCATATAATAACCAGCATATGGAGTTCACAGAGACCTCTGGCAGTATGACAGACTCGAACTTTGTTAAGTAGGAAAAGAAAATAGGGGAAGTTTAATCAGGCGAAAAAGGAGACCTAGTATGAAAAATACTGAATCATGAACTCCGTTGTACCAGAAATTCCGTTAAACCAATAGATTTTTTTCTAATAAGTTCATTAAACTAATAGATTCAGAAACATGATTCTTACCCTGGGCTCACGCCAGATGGACCAATGGATGTCTGAAACATCAGGTTGAATGGATAAGGATCAGAAAGTGGATTCTTTGTATCTGGTGCAGTTATACCATATTCCTTTATCTTGGCACCAAGCTGCTCAGCAGAGAGATCATCTAAGACTGCAAGAATGTGCTTCAATTCTGCAGCCTTTTCTGCAGACAGGCTGAAGTCCTTCTCAAGTTTTTCTTTACAATAATCCTTGAGCAGATGATCAGCACGATAACATGTTCCTGTCTTCTCGTCCTTAACCATAAGATCAGTGAACTTATCAACATGACCTGATGCTTTTAGGACAACCTCAGGGGTCACGCAGGGACAGTCAACTTCCAACATGTTCTCCTCCAAAACAAAATGCTGGAATATGACAGGAAAACCAGTCAAAAAATCATGAGAAGGTGAATACAAAGCTTAACAGCTCCAAAACTTGAGTTTCTAGTCTTTTAACCAGTTTAAGGTAGATGCAATTGCTTACTGTCTTTTGGCCATGAATGCCTTTCTAACCTCTTTCGAGTTGTTTTTTTAAATTTCCCAAAAACATTTCTTCCTTTTATAGGGTGCTATATCACCTGATCCGATTATTAAAGTTCTATAAAACGAACCCCATTGAATATATTTGACTCAACTAGCCTTGAACCTAGTGATTATATGCTATTTTATTAGGACTCTTCAAAAATGTCAACGGGTGCGTGTTGGACTTTAAAAGTAGTTCATTTTTGAAGGATCCAACACAATGCAGCATCATTTTTGGAGAGTCCGAGCAATATAGATTCTAAGGAAGGATATTTGCTTAGTGAGAAAGTGCTGGGCACCCCTAAAACCCTTACTGAACTATTGTTACCTATCTTCTTTAGGTTAATTTTTAAATATTAGCTAAGGCATATTCAAGAAATATCAACCAAGGTTGTGGCTTAGTGGTCAATAACTAGGTTGAATCAAAGTTTCAGGTTCAAACACTAGGTGAGTTTTTCCCATTTGTGCTAATAGACAGAGTTAAGTGGCACCTATTGCTGGTTGCTGGTGGGAGGTGGCAAGTATCGCGTGGAATTAGTCGAGTTGCGTGATATTGGCCGCAACACAACGTTTAGCGAATATATAAGGAAATAGCTATACAAATTGTTTGCCACAACCAAAATGCAAATCCTCCGGTTCTTACTGTGTTGACTATAAGCATTCTGATTGGAGGTCAATGAATTGAAACTTGTAAGAACATTTTCAAAAATTTAAATAGAAATTCTAAATGCCCTTCATCTTCCAATTTAATCCTGCATAGAGCAGAAGGGATACATAGCATTCACGAGACAAAAAACATTAGGTAATTTCTTCCCATATGTTATAGTCTTGGTGGACACAGTCACCTAGTACCTAATGTGAGTGGGAGGTAGCAAGTATCTCGCGGAATTAGGAATTAGCCGAGGTGTATGCAAGCTAGCCCAGAAACCACAATTATTAAAAAAAAAAAACTAAGTGATTTTTTCCCATATGTCCTAACCTTGGTGGACAGAGTCACAGAGTCACCTGGTAGCTAATGCGGGTGGGGTGTACGCAAGCTAGACCAGAAACCACAATTATTAAAGAAAAAACTAGGTGATTTTTCCCATATGTCCTAACTAACCTTGATGGAAAGAGTCACAGAGTCACCTAGTACCTAATACAGGTGGTAGGTAGCAGGTACCTCGCGGAATTAGGAATTAGCTGAGATCAAGCTGGTCCGGACACCACAATTATTAAAACACAAAAACACTAAATTATTTCTTCCAATATGTCCTAGCCTAAGTAGATAGTGTCATCAGGTACATTGTGGGTGGGAGATGACAGGTATCTCGTGGGATTAGTCGTGGTGCATGCAACTTGTCCCAGACACCAGGATTATCAAAAATTAATAGGTGATTTCTTGCCGTCTGTTATAGCCCTAGTGGACAGTGTCATCGGGTACCTATTGTGGGTGAAAGTTGGCATGTATCTCATGGAGTTAATCAAGGTGCACGCAAGCTGATCCGGCCACCACAATTATTAAAAAACAAAAACACTAAATGATTTTTTCCCATATGTCCTAGCCTAAGTAGATAATGTCATCGGGTACATGTTGTGGGTGGGAGATGGCAGGTATCTCATGGGATTAGTCGTGGTGCATGCAACCTGGCCCAAACACCATGATTATCAAAAATTAATAGGTGATTTCTACCCATCTGTCATAGCCTTGGTGGACAGTGTCACCTGGATATAGCCTTGGTGAACAGTATAACCTGGTACCTATTGCGGGTAGCAGGTTGCATGTATCTCATGGAATTTAATTAAGGTGCACACAATCTAACACGAACACCAGAACTATTGCAGGTCATAGGTGGCAGGTATCTCGTGGAATTGGTCGAGTTGCGCTACAGATAATTCACTAACATGCCAAAACTAATTGATTCACTAAAATACTGAAACACTAATAGTATGCTCATGAAAAAATGGAAACTAACCTGGCGCCAGAAAGCGAGTACATTCGACTTAACAGAACAACCAGGAGGACCATAATCATAAAGACCAGCAACACCTCTATATATCTTAAACGACGGAATATAAAACAACCGTCGTTCAAGTGTATTCACAACATTCTGTCTAAACGCATCTCTACTCGCAGCCGAAATACCACCAGCACCACCACCAATAGCAGCTTGTAACTTACTCTCAATATCCGCTTTCTCGAGTTTCAACGCATTCAATGCTTGTACAGCAGCATCGATTTCCGACTTCGATGCACCTGATGACTTTAATTGACGAACGGCGCCGCCTTGGATTTCGATGGTTGATTGTTTTTGTGCGAGTGTTCGGCGAAGTGAGTTTTCGTCGGCGTAGGCGGTGGACATTGAGCCGGAAGAATGAGGAGCTCCGATGTAGGGTTTAAGGGAGAAATGCGTGGGGTTTACGCGGCGGCGGCGGAGGGAAAATGCGTAAATAGTCAGAGTATGAAGGATACGCATGCAGCACTAAAGCGTTAGTCCACTAGGTTTTTCTAGGTGGGGGTAACACAACATTAAATTAGTTGGAAAAAAAATACAACATTAAATTAGTTGGAAAAAAAATACAACATTAAATTAAATTAAAACATAAGTTACAAACATTAAAAAATGACAAAATAAGTAAATAGATTTCTGAATTTTTTGACTTTTCTCGTATTGATGTCTCAACTAAGTCATGTACCTATTAAACTCTGAAATTCTTCATAAAATGTGTCAATTGACCACATTTCTCCCAAAATATTCTTATTTCCTCAAAAATGTGAGAAACCGTAATTTATTCTTATTTATGTTCTTTTTTAAAAAAAAATTCTTCTTATCAGTTGAAGGTAAAATTCCTCCAAAATATTATAATCTGAGTTCTTGTGCAAAAATTATTTAATGGGATGTGTGAAAATAGAGAAAACTAATCGTTTTTTAATAAAGTGAATGATGGTTCGAAGTTGGTCAATGGATGCATTAGATGGGTTTCACCGACGATTAGACAGAAAATGAGGTGAAGGTCGTTGCGAGTGTTTTGGTGGTGGTTTAGTGGTGTTGGGAGGGTGGCTGGTTATGTTGGAATGGCGTTTTCCAGCGAAGATTTCACCAAAAAAAAATTTGAATCGTGTGGGTCTCTTCTTTGTTATTGTTGCTTGTTGTTGTATATAAGTATGTTTTGTATTTTTACTCTTTTTCTTCCTCTTATGACTGTTGGATGTTGTTTTGGTAGAAAATGGAGGAGTGAAGATGAACTTTTAATGGTGGAAAGGGATGAAAGACTAGAGGAAGAAGGCGGCAAAAAAATAAAATTATTTTTTTTAACAAAAAATTAACTTTTTTTCTTGGATGACATGTAATTTTATCGTTGGTTATAATTTTCATGTCATGGCAATTGACTTTCACGCGTCAAACCTAATATGAAATTATGCAATTTGTGCTTAATTGACACATTTGTGAATAAATAAAGGGTTCAATAAGTACATGACTTAATTAAAGTGTCAATACGAAAAGTCAAAAAATTCATGAGTCTATCTATATATTTTGCCTTTAAAAAAAAGTAATTAGGAGTAATGTTTTTAAATATAATTTAAGTTTTCTACACTATTCTGTAAAAAATATTTTACACCATCAGTTAAACTTAATTTTCTGTTACAATTACCCAGGCAGGTCAAGTGTGCAAAAAAAAATGCTTTTAAGTTTTTTTTTTAATCTCACATTAGCACCAGAGGTGATACTAATTCACTCAAAAGTTGTTTAGGGGATAAATAATTGCCCGTAAAATTAAGGCTAAAGTAAATTTGACGGACAAATTTAGAGGTGCTTTGATATTTTTTTCTCTATTAAAAATAACAACAACAATGTGTTGTATAACCATGCAAAGTGAATTTTAAGAAGAGTAGAATATACACAGACTTTATGCTTACCTTAAAGATAGAGAGTGTTTTCGATAGACATTTGGCTTAAGAAAAAAAAAAGTTCAGAGAAAGTTCAAAACAAAAAAAACAAAGAGCCGAAGTAAAAATTAACAGATAGTACAAGACAATAACAACAATAAATAATACGACAGTCAAAGTTCAACAAATTAACAATAAGTAATTATATAAGTCAAGGATCAAAAACTACATGAGCAATACGAAAACTACTAGTATGGATCATAAATAATTAGACAACACACTATTACATGTTAACTTTCTACTATAGTCATTATCCTCTATAACCTCTTATCTTAGATTATGTCCTTGATAAGTTGAAACTTTGTCATGTCATGTAATGTCTAATCACCTCTTTCGATAATTCTTCGGTCTACCTCTCTCTCCTCAAATTATTCATAGCCATTTTTCACACCTCTGCTCTGAGGCATCTGTACGTCTCATCTTCAGGTCATCTTGATCTCACTTTTTGCATCTTGTCTTCCATCAAATTGCCTACCTTGTCCTTTATATCCTAATTTCTAATCATAACTCTTACTATTTCCACACATCCATTGTAATATTCTCATTTCGATAGCTTTCAACTTTTAAACACGAGAGTCCTTGACTAGCATCAACACTCCATCCCATACAACATAATAGTCTAGCTACTACTATCAGAACTAGTATTTAAGTTTTATTGGCATTTTCTTGTTACATAATATTTCGGACGCGAACTTTCATTTCATCCATCCTATACCGTATTGGTGAGTGACATCCTCATCAATTTCTCAATTCCTTGGATTATGAATGCAAGATACTTAAAACTTTCTCTCTTTTGAATGATTTGTAGATTTTACACTGACCTCACGCATTACATCACTAAACTTATACTTTAGATATTCGATCTTGGTCCTGCACTCCTGTTCAACCTAAACTCTATAGATTCTGTGGTCTATTTTCATTCCTCCAGTTTAGCGTTAACCTTGTAGCAAGTTCTTCGTGTTTCTCTGTAACACCCCGTATTTTCAAACTAGAAATCGGACCGTCGTTCCTATGTGTGAAAGCTCTAATTTCATGGTTTATATTTAAATTCATGTGTCATGATCTTTCTCCTAGTATATGAAGTGATTATGAGGTGAAAATGTTCATAGAAATCGCTTAAAGCAAAGTTAAGCTAAGAATCCTTCATTCGTCCAAAGTTTGATATTCGATTCTACAAAGGTCCACTTTGAACGTGTGTAACTTTTGATACACATAAAATTCTCCAGCTCAAGACCTACCAAATTGTATATAATTTAATTAGCTTTCCAACGATAACAATTTTGCCTAAATCCGTTAACCGAGCGAAAAGTTATGGCATTTTTCGTATGAGGCAGTAAACCGACGTGATCTTGACGCGTTGCGTCGACTGCGCTCCGATACAAAACCTGACGCGAATCTAAACTATTTTTTTGCGTTATTTCAATTCTTAAAGGATTTAGGGGCACTTTAGTCATATTTCCTCACCCAAATTCGATCCTTAATCATCCTTAAACAAAATTAAGCTTTTTAGTAATGTTTTAACTCTCTCAAGATCCCTAATTCATCTTTCAAGAACACAAGAGGAGAAAACAACTAGGGTTTGGGCAATCAAGCTTAAAGGTCCAATCTTTTCAAAATTTCTTCGTGATTCTTTGCAATTAAGGTACGTGGGGCTATCCTAAATCTCATGGGCATGGTTTTATGATTTTACAAGCTTTGAAGATATTTATGTATGTATATGAAAAAGGGTTTTGGTTAATTGTTTTAAGAGCATGCATTGTGGAATCAATTTGATGGAATTATGAAATTGTCATGGGATTTTCTATAATTTTGATTTATAAATCTTGTGCTTATGTGATTTGAATCCGAAAGATGATTTACGAATGTAATTTGTGAAATTTCACTCCCCATGATGAAATTTACAAACCTTGCATGATAAAATTTGTGAATTGTTTTTGAGAGCATGAATTAAGAGCCCCTCTTTTTATCATGAAATTTGTGTATAACTAACGTCGGGGGCTGATTTGTGAATGATGGGAAACTCTTGAGTTTTAAATGTCTCTTTAATCATTATGCATGAGTAGAATAAATGGAATGGCTACTATGTTTTCAAGATTTGTAAAGAGTGTATTTGAATGAGTTTAATGTGATTTTGATGATAAGAACCCTCATGTGACTTGATAAATCTTTGATGGTCATAAATATATTTTTTTGAATAAGAAGGGGTGTGGAATGATGTGATGTAAATGACTTGCAAGTCGGGGTATAACGATACTCCTTTATGAATTGCCCTTAAAAGAACAAGAAAAGAATGTTATGAGTGAGATGCATGTATTTCTATAATAGATTTTGAAATTGGGTTAATGCGAGTTAGGTGGTTATCCGAAGAAAGCACGAGTCAGAAGACTCTATGCTAGAAGTTGTTGTTTACCGACACGGGACCTTGGCACCCTGCTATGTGATCTTGTGTGCCTAATATTATGTCATTCAAATTTGGGACTATGGTTTAGAGCCCTGCTTTGTGATCTTGAACCCAACCACGACATGTTATTTTGATTTGGGGCTTTGACACCCTGCTTTGTAATCTTGCGTGCCCTCCCCTCACTAGTACTCCAATATTGGCGGCAATTGAGATCTGGTAATCGGTGAAAACTGTGAAATTGTAGGGTTTACCACCTAGCTCAACCATGTTGGGAGAAATTGAACCACATAGGGTAAAAATATTGTTGAAACTCAAATACATTGCCCATGTATTTTCGAATGATTTCTGTGATACTATGTTTTACAAAGGTTCTCACCTATGTTGTATAAAAGTATATTTTATTTTTGGATTATTCTGCGTACCAGTACATCTGTATTGACCCCTATATTTCAGAATTCTGAGACACAATCCTGGGGTCCCGTTAAGCAGTAGATTGACTTGTCAGAAGTTTGCAGCTGGTGAGCCTCCCTTACTTCGGAAGGCCTGGATTAGAACTTGTTATTGTTATTTTATTTTGATTCACGGTTCGACTGGGGGCCTTGTCCCAGTTTTAGACAAGATGTTGGTTTTGATGTAGATTTCGCAGACTAATGTTAGACGTTGTTAGAGGTTTATGGGTTCCATTCCCGATTGTCCAATTGAATTGTGATATTGACCATGATTCCATATTGTTTTATATTTTTGCATTTTCATATTTTTGCATTTTCCTTCATATTATATGAAAGTGTGTATGATTGCCAGATAGAGAAGGGCGCTTGGACCTTCATGGTTCGGGATGCCCGTCACGGCTAGGGCCTCGGCTCGGGTCGTGACATTCTCTTTATGTCTTTTTAGTTGGTTTCATACAACACTAAAGCATAATGTTTTATAAAAGGAATAATATACTTTATATATTTTAAAATAATTTAAATTATACTTTCTATATTTCAATTTGTTTTTTGTTTTGATATTGCACGAATTTAAGAAAGGAAAAAAAACTTTCAAATCATGTGTTTCGAAGTAAAGATATATAGAATATATAAAAATATCATTTAATCTTGTGTACTTAAACACGTCATATTGAAATTAAAGAGTTACCAACAAAGAAAAAGAGATATTTTTTTTTGCAAATTAAAAGTGGAAGGTGTATCTGAATCCATTGGCTTGATCTTTAGAGTTTATAGAGAAATATTTGATTGTTTAATTTGAATGTCTGTAACTTGTATAAAAATGACGTAATAAATAAATATGTCCTTTAATTTGACAAGATATCATATTTGTGACCTCCAACTTTGGGTGTGCACAAGTAGACACTTAAACTTTATAAAGTTGAATAAGTAGACACACACGTTCTATGTAACATAATACACGTAGGACACTATGTAGGACAAGAATTGGTCACGTAGGATACCACATAGGACATATATGTCTATTTATTTAACTTTATACAAGTTTAAGTGTCTACTTATACACACCTAAAATTGAAGGTCATAAATGTGATCTAAGGCCTTAAAGGATATATTTATGTATTGTGCCTATAAAAATCTTTAAGTTGATCCACATATCTTCTTTGCTTCGTATCAAAATTTTTGATTTATTTTCTAAATTATGAGTACTTGTATTTTCTTATTCTATTACTAATATATACAAGTGGCGTAAAGCAGGCAGGAGGCAGTTGTCCAGCCAGCTTAGCCGAAGGATAATTTTCTTATTCTATTACTAATATATACAAGTGGCGTAAAGCAGGCAGGAGGCAGTTGTCCAGCCAGCTTAGCCGAAGGATAATTTTGTCATTTCACATATCCCTCTAAGGGCATTTGTCCTTGCACAACAATCTCTAAGGATATTTTCGTCCTTCCACATCTATCTCAACCACCGCAAAAAACTCTTTTCTTTAGAAATTCAACACCGGCAAAAGTAACCTTAGATGAAAAAATTAAAGAAAAACAAGCACCCAATAATCAAGATTGAACAAAAACAGTCATCAAAATAGTGCTACAAACAAAATTCAAGCAAAATATAAAAGAAACCCCAAATGGGCAATGCTACAAACAAAATCTATATATATAATAAAACAAAGAAGTTAGCCTAAAATTATGCCAAGTAGCATATTGAGAACTAGTCACTTGGTATTTTGGCAATAAAAATCTATTTTGTTGGCAACAAAATTTATTTTACTGACGAATTATTTGTTTTATATATAGATTTTTAAATTTTTATATCTATTTTCATATCTATATATATAATAAAGCAAAGAAGTTAGCCTAAAATTATGCCAAGTGGCATATTGAGAACTAGCCACTTGGTATTTTGGGAACAAAAATCTATTTTGTTGGTAACAAAATTTATTTTACTGATTAATTATTTCTTTTATATATAGATTTTAAAATTTTCATATCTATGTTCATATTGTGGTAAAAAATATTGAAGAAACACTATTATTTATTTCTATTCTATTATTTCATATTTTCATATTGTGATAAAAAATAATTAGAATTGACTCCTATGAATGAACACTATTATAATTATTTATATATTTCAACTCTATATATATAATAAAGCAAAATGTTTGATGAATACTTTTGTTTATTTTTATTCTGTTATTTCATATCATGATAAAAAATAATTAGAATTGACTCCTATTAATGAATACTTTTGTTTATTTTTATTCTATCATTTCATATTGTTATAATAAACAATTAGAATTGACTCCTATTAATGAACACTATAAAAATATGAAATAATAGAATAAAAATAATATATTTCGCATTGTGGTAAAAAATAATTAAGTTTGACTTCTATTTAATTAGTATATAGATTATTTCAGAGATAAGTAAGACTTTAACATATTCGACATAAAAATTTCGTCAATTACTCCTATTTCCACTATCATTAGGAGTAATTCCACAATTTGTATTCTAAATATATATTTCAATCAAGCTATAGGAGTAATTCCACAATATGTATTCCAATTTCGAAATATATATTCCAATCAATCAAGTGATTTAAGAAGATCATCTGTCAATTACTCCTAATTCCACTATCATTAGAAGTAATTCCACAATTTATATTCCGAATATATATTCCAATCAAGCTATAGAAGTAATTCCACAATCTGTATTCCAATTTCCAAATATACATTCCAATCAAGCGATACTCCTAATTTCACAATTTGTATTCAAATTTTCAAATATACATTCCAATCAATCAAGTGATTGACGAAGATCATACAAATGGTAGATGAATATGGTAAGTGAATTGTAGATTTCCTCACTTCCATGGATGAAAAGTAGATGGCTATGGTAACTGAATCGTATATATATTAAATCAAACTTTTACACTACCAATCATTACCAAATATGGCTATGGTAAGTGCTACTAAATTGTAATACAACTAATCATGAGGCAATAATTTTATATGGAAAAGTAATATATTCTGATCATAGTTGATTCTAACTAATTTTACTTGTAAAAATTACTATATAATAGGATGATTCCTACGTAATATGAACATTGAAGCTACAGAAAAGAAACACTTAACTCATTCGCTTCATTAATATTATGGCTGCTAAGATTGACTTAATCAAAGAGGTTTCAGGGACAAAAATGCAGTGGTGTCTAAAAGTGCGAGTCGTGCGATTGTGGGTTATTCCTGATCGTGAAAAGGAAGCCAATCCACAATCGACGGAGATGGTGCTGCAGGATGTAAAAGTATTGATATATCAATTTTTAAAATTAGTTGTACATGTATATATTGACGTTTTTCAATTATGGATATAATATAGGTGTTGACTTTTTGTATAGGGAGATCGTATCCATGCAACTATTGGGAGATAAGTTATGCGTTTGTTCAAGGGAAAAATAACTGAGCTAGGGCTATATATAATGAAAAACTTTGTGGTTGGTCCAAATACTTTCAAGTTTAAGACCACTAAGCACGTGATGAGGTTAATGTTCACAAATAGAACAATGGTTGAAGAAATAAATGATCTACTTTTTGGTATAAATATCTTCAATATACGACTTTATAAGCATTTGATTGACCAAGTGAATGTTGACGAGAATGGATTATTTGGTAATTATCATTACAGATTTATATTGTAATATACATCATTATTTTCATTAATTTTTTCCAATAACCAACTTATTATTATTTTTGGATCTATATTAGATGTCGTTGGTGAGATTGTTGGCCATGGGGAAATCCAATCGCACAAACAAAATGATAAGATCAGTGTCTTTATGAATGTCGAGCTACAAGACCACGAGTAATCTCATGTTTTATGGATAGAATTACTAATTCCTATAGAAATTACATTTTTTCCTTTGTTATGATGATGTATACTTTCACGTAGGTTGAAAAACATTGAGGCTACTTTTTGGGGTGATTTTGTTGAACAAATCACTCCATATTTGGATGGATCCAACGCCGCTCCAGTCGTAGTTGTTATGCAGTTCATTCGAGCACATAAATTCCAAGGTACGAGGTGTCTTGTGTATAGTTAACCAAGTACTTATATATTTAACAACCTATGTATGCTTAACTTTGTTTATGTTTGTGGATATAGATAAGTACTCTATTCGTAATACTTGGCATGCTTCAAAGATGTGGGTTAATCCCGATCTTCCTCAAGTTGTTGATTTTAAGACCAAGTTTTCTATCGATCTATATTATATTATATTTTTTTGGAATTTCAATTTCACAACTACAACTATAGCAAATTAATAAATAAATAAAGTTTGATCAGTGTACGTGGAGATAACACTTTGAGATTTAGCTAAATTTCAACTCAACGCTTTTATTTTGTTTCGGATGAGCTAATGTCTGGAGATATGGAGGGTAAAACTATTGTGCAATTAGTTGAGTGTCTTTATGTGAGTATAATTTGACATGCATTTGGAATTAACAAATAGGCAATTGATCTAGAAAATTAATTCTTAATGAAATCTTCTTTTTTATATGTGATAGGAGGGGAACTCTTGGATATATGCAACCATTGTTCATATAGAAAAGGAAAATGGTTGGTCATATATGGGTTGCAAAAGATGACCTAAAAAAGTTGCAAAAATTGAAAATAAGTTTCATTACAAGAAATGTGATCGCCTGGATCATTCTGCTGCTCGTAGGTTTGAGCCCAATTGTGAATATTTTAAATGAGATTTTGAAATGTGATTCAAAATTTATATTGTAAACTTTTATTCGAGATATAAACTCCAAGTGAGAGTAATGGCCATTACTGGTTTTATTTCTTTGTTGCTTTGGGATCGCGAAGTAACAAAGCTCATAGGGAAGTCTGCTACTCAATTGAAAGGGCAGGTAGACGAGGTATGTTAACGATGTGTTTCATATAGAATTTGTTTTAGACTTTTCTAAAGGCATAGTTTGTTTTTATCTATATTTTTTGGAAAGAACCATTTTACTACATAAATTACTATGTATTTTGGCTAACAGACTAGTGATTCCGATGATGATGGTGCTTATCCAGTGGAGCTCGATACTATTCTTGATAAAAATGCCCTGTTTAAGGTGGCCGTCCAGAGCCATAATGTAGAACAACATGTTGAGATTTATACCATTCTGAAGATTTGTGATGATGAGGAACTTACCAAGCAGTTTCGACATTCTTCCAGTGATGACGATTTTCCAGTATGTTTTTGTTTATACATAACTCAAATCACACTAGTTTATAATGTTCACAACTATATATCAATACCTTAAAGGTTTGTTACCAATTGTTAATATAATAATTTCATATTCACAGGATCCAGATTTCAACTGTAAAAAGGTTACTGCTGAAACTCATGAAATCACAGTGATTTCAATGTTGCCTTTTCTGTTATTCTATATATAAACACAATAATTATCATTAGAGTTGTTTATTGACGATAATTTTGAAATTAAAGTTGCCCTTACATTGTAGGATTCTAATCCTGATAATGACTTGAATACTCCAACAAACACTCCAGCCAAGAGAAGTTTATTGGAGATTGAATCGCTTGGCATAGAAGTTGAAGATGACCCCAATGCACAACTCTCAAGCACTAAGCTTAACAAAGTGGTTAAGAAGGAGAAACTTGCATGAGTTAGAGCATCCAACAAGCTTGAAGACGATAATTAGAGAAATGATTGTTTTTATGTTTTTTTAGGGAATTAGTTTTGTTGCGAACAATATGTTTTTGTTGAGACCTATTTAATTTTATTCCAAGGATTAATTAATATAGACTAGATTTGTTGTTTTATTTCTTGGAAACGTAATAATCCACTTTTGTTATGGACGTGATGTTCCAGTTTATAAAGAGCTTTATTAATTCTATTACTTGAGTATTTGAACCTATAGCTGCTCTTTTGTTATTCAATTTATTAGATTACTTTAGTCATTTTATGCATAAAGCAGTTACTCTATCATCTGTATTTTGTATGACCTTTAGAATATAAGACTATTTTGAGATATTGGAAAAATATGTTGGTTTTCTTGGCATCACACGTAAGGCTTTTAGATTCTAATGCTTTTTTGATTACCACCTGAGAGGATACAAGTGTGGAACCTTTTGGAATTTTTATCTACCTATATATTATGTCCATTAGAATTTGTTAAGGCTTACTAGATAATAAGGATGTTGCTTTCGCGTTGTATGTATTATTCTATTAGTGGCTAGATGTGGAAGCTTTCTATCATGTTTGAAAAGTTCATCTTATTCTGTTTAAATTCTTGAGTGAGTATGTTGAATAATACCGTCACATTTGCATAACTCTTTGTATAAATTGACTATTACATCTTAGAGTTGTCTCCCATTTTGGCCTTTCCTTCAAAAGAACTTCAGTGAAACTGTGCATAAAATTTCTGGGTTGCATGTTTTTGATTGTAGGAGGAGGCATCATCTATCAAGAGTGCAAGCCACTCATGGTATAATACAATGATCTCAGATTTCGACTATGCAGAGTTCGACAACTTATCAAAGTGGCTTGGAGTTTCTCAGTAAAGGAACTTCTATTTATGAGAATCATGTTGGAGAGTATTTTGTTTAGTCTGTTCTTTTGTTCTACTTTTGTGGTCCAAGACATGAAAGATATTGAGTGGGAGGAACACTACGAGAACCTTGCCTGGCTTTCCTCTGCTAACATTTTGAGTTTTTCTTTTAGCTGGAGTATTACTTTACTTGGTATGGAATCAAGGATTTTTATTGAGTAGTTTCTTTTTTATGGTTTCTAATATTGCATGTGTGATTTATATTTCTCTGCTGTAGATACATATAATAACTGTTTGACCATAAAAAAATATAGCTTATATTTCTTGTACTAGATAGGTACATGATTAATTTTGTTTATGGGGTGGTTTCCATCAGTATTGATGAGTTTTTGTTGCTTCAATAGTTCAAGGTTGTGTCGAACTAATTGAATGATCTGATAGTTTTGAGCCTTTTATTATAATCCTATTTTCTTGTCATGGCTACATAAAGGCATTTTGGAAACATTCTCTTTACCTTTAAGGTAGTGATACTTTTTTGTTTTCACTCTATGCCTTTGATTATTTGATATTGTTGTTTTTGTACCCACAAAGGCATGAAACAAGCTCTCTACCCTGAGATCGGGGTAAGGTTTGTGTACACACTACAACCTATCCACTTTGTGGGTTATATTGGATATGTTCTTTTTACCAACATAGGTATATCAAACTTCTTTTTGAATTAGGAATTAGTATGGGTGTGGTTGTGGGTTTTTTTGGCCAAATGAAAGTTATATCCTAAACATAGCATCACTAAAGAATTTGCTTTCTGGTTTTGGAATCTAAACTCTTAAGTTTCTTTTGCAGTAGTTGTGTTTATCAAAGTATGAAACTGTTGATATGATATAGTAAGGGATCCCCTCACTGAGCTTCAGGCGTTACTAGCTTTACTTTACAAACATTGTGAGTAGTTGAAAAACCTGATGCGAGTAGTTCAACTTGGAGTGCTTGCAGATGTCCCAAGTAGCATTTGAGGAACTTAGAGTTGTCCACCGAAAGCAGGACCAAATGTATTCTTATTAAACTGAATCATGAAGCCATCAAGAGGAACCTGTGAATTATTCTCAAACATCATGCTGTGAATACCTGTCTGTCTCTCCACATATGTTGGGCACTGATTTATAAACCTTGCCCACTAGAGGCTGGCAATACGATGGGTAAAGGAGGGCCGATAGGGGTTGCAGGCTGATCAGCTAACAAAATAGCACCATTGCTTCTATCTATGCCAAGGTTAAGTAAAAAAAACGTAGGAGCTGTAGGTGCAGCTGGTTGTCTTGCTGCAGGATGCTGAGCATTAGTTGGACTAGCTGGCGGTGACGCACCACTTTCTGCTACAGGAGGAGGAGAATTATAATAACCCTATTCTCCTACATCGGCATGCTCTTCATCCTCAGTTTTTTGAGTGGTCTTCACACAAGTGATAAATGCTTCTGGAGGCTTATGATAGATAGAGAATAAAATGGTAATATTGGAAAGAAGTTCATCAAGAAGAGTAGGATCACATTGGTTTGAATCATCACTAATCACGAGCTTTTCAGCTAGCACAACATCTTTAGCTGCCTCAGGATCAGTTGAGAGAAGACGCCAATAATCTCAGAGTTCGACTATGCAGAGTTCGACTTCTCAAAGTGGCTCGGAGTTTCTCAGTAAAGGGACTTCTATTTATGAGAATCATGTTGGAGAGTATTTTGTTTACTTTTTGTTTAGTCTATTCTTTTGTTCTACTTTGGTGGTCCAAGACATGAAAGATATTAAGCGGGAGGAAAACTATGGGCTTCTTGCCTGATTTTCTGTAACACCCCGATTCGTTGAACCGGAATGCTACACGGTGCTCATGACCCCAAGGGACCAAAAGCTAACCCATGACTGATATCTATACCTATATACTACAAATCATGATATAATAATGTAGAATACATAGAACTGTAAGGCCATAAGGTTTAACTGAATACAATCATGTGGGTGAAAATACCCAAAACAACTCAATCTGAATGTAAATCTGAACATGAATCTGATAGCCTCTAAACTATCTGAATAAGGAGTTGAAGGAACATGTCTCCAACTAACTTCGTAAAACTAAACTGAAGAAATAAATAAATGAATCAAATCATAGTGTCCTCGAATCAATGAGGACTCACTGTGTCTCTGCGACTAGAATGCTACCGCTACTGCTGGGCTGGAGCTCATGTCTCGGAACCTATGGTGTAATGTGAAAAGAAAGAACCATAGCGCAAATGCGTCAGTACAACTGGAGTACTGAGTATACGAGGAAGGTAAGCTAAACATAAAGGGTTTCATGCATGAACAACATTGACTGACCAATATGAACGTGGGAGTGCAAACACACATATATAGAAACTGGGACCATAAATACGTGATAGCATGACCTGTAAGATAATACATGGTTTACTGATAACTTTCATGATTGATACTGAAACTGATAACATGGACGACTGTATCTGACAGTCCTGTATATACTGAAATCTGAAGAACGCCCTGAGTTCTTTTACTGAGACTGATACTGAAACTGTGAGAAGTAGTGTTTAACCAACATACCCCATGTATGACGTTATGGATAAGCTGGGGTCCAATCTCTGCCCCAACTGGAGAGGTGTCAATACCGTGCCACGGGTAAGGACAGCCTATGAGTGACCCTTATTTGGCGGGTACTCAATGAGAACGGTGGGAACCCTAAACTAACAGGTTAAGCCACCTCATCAATCCTAATCTGATAGGTAAAGATGTCTCAACCTACGCTGGCTACGTAGTTCTGGAACACAAGAATGACTACTAAGAATCACACCCTGAACTGGCAGGTGAGTTCCCATCCTTGGGTTCACTTGGTGCTAACCTCTACTCCCATCTGGAGGGACTGGACATGAATAACTGACTGTGCATGACTTAATCTTACTGAATTCCGTTGATTGGCGGAATGTTACTGATATCTGACAACTGACTAAGATCATGAGGTTTTCCTGAGTCACATGACTAACTGAAGTCTATGGAATCATAGCTTGAATTCGGATATCGTGAAACATGACATGGATCTAGGCACACAGCTATAGTTTTCGGGTACAAGTACCCCCAGGACTCGATGGAAGAAAACTGACACACATGACTGACTTGATCATAAGAGTAGAGTCCATAGTTTATAATATCATAAGTAGGGATCTCATACTAAGCATGGTTATCAACAATGTATTGCATGAAAAGGATTTCATATAACATGGAAGTACTTGCACAATCTTAACATCATGTTCATTGCATAATCATATTGGCAACACATACCAATAGCATGGAAGTTCATGTGGATTGCATGGTTATCATACATCTTGTTCATAAGTAGGATTTGAAAGTAAACATAGCATAATCTCATAAGAATAGTTCATGAGTATTCCAACAATATTTACAAGGCACATTATCAACATAGAAGTCATTGGAACGTAAGGGCATATCATGAATCCTTCACTTAGTCACAATTTAGCCATATTGTATGATTTTTAGTTTCTTAGGCATTTTATCAAACACCTTACATGAACATCTTAAGCATAGGTAAAATCATCAAATTATACATCATGAACAACCAAATCTACATGTTTCGAACTCATATGATATTATGAATTCATAAAAACATATAAAGATTCCATCTTGGGAATCACCCAATATCAACAACATGATCATCAACACCCAACAATATAGAAATCATACTTTATAATGAAAAAGATGGTTTTTGAGCTTTATGGATGAAAGGGATCCATAAATCAACTCGCGCATACCTTAGAAGGAAGATTCTTGATGATTGATGGAGGAATTTCCTTAAAATTGGATCTTCAAGCTTAGTTACGCAATCCTAGTTGTTTTTATCTTTTAGTGCTCTTGGATGATGAGCTTTGAGATGATAATAGGGTTGTAATATAATTAGAAGCCATATATTTTGTGGGGTTAAGTTTAGGGACGTGTAAGGAGTATTAAAAGAATTAATTACCCTTAAAATAACTCAAAACGGAGTGTTTTTGGCATCTGGAACTGACTTAGGCGGCGCCCAAGTGATCGCCTATGCTTGGGTTGGGCGGCGCCTAACCAATCCCTAAGCTTACTGTCTCTCACGAAAATGGGCATAACTTTTCGCTCGGGTATTGGATTAAGGCAAAATTGGTATCGTTGGAAAGATAATTCGATTCTATACAATTTTGTGGGTCTAAATCAGACAAAATACCACATTAACATCAAGTTACACTCGTTCAAAGATGACCCTTACAAAATCAAACACTACAACTTGATGGATTCTAAAACTCTTAGCTTGTATTACCTTAAGTGACTCATATGAACTTGCTTAATGCATCATAAGCTATACTATTACTATGCTATTCATTGTAAGTCATGTACTCAAGTATGGATCATAGGATAGGAGATTTCATACGTAGGAATACTTATTCACTTCCTAGCATAGAAACATGCGTGGTATTGCATTTCCCCTGTTGACGTTTTGAGTTTTCCTTTTAGTTGGAGTATTACTTTACGTGGTATGGAATCAAGGATTTTTATTTAGTATTTTATTTTTTATGGTTTCTAATATTGCATGTGTGATTTATATGTGTGATTTATATTTCTCTGCTGCAGATACATATAATAACTGTTTGGCCATAAAAAAATATAGCTTAAATTTCTTGTACTGGATAGGTACATGATTAATTGTTGTTTATGGGGTGGTTTTCATTAGTATTGATGAGTTTTTATTGCTTCAATAGTTCAAGGTTGTGTCGAATTAATTGAATGATCTGATAGGTGTAAGCCTTTGATTATAATCTGATATTGTTGTCATGGCTACATAAAGGCATTTTGGAAACAAGGCATTTTGGAAACATTCTCTTTACCTATGAGGTAGTGATACTTTTTTGTTTTCACTCTATGCCTTTGATTATTTGATATTGTTGTTTTTGTACCCACAAAGGTATGAAACAAGCTCTCTATCCTGAGATCGGGTTAAGATTTGTAACACTACGACCCATCCACTTTGTGGGTTACATTGGATGTGTTCTTTTTACCAACATAGGCATATCAAACTTCTTTTCGAATTAGGAATTGGTATGGGTGTGGTTGTGGGTTTTTTTTGGCCAAATGAAAGTTATATCCTAAACATAGCATCACTAAAGAGTTTGCTTTCTGGTTTGGAATCTAAAGTCTGTGCATTCATTCAGAGCACTTAGAAACTTTAAAAGTGTATGGCTGGTGATCTCAAATATTGGTCTGCTACTGGTTTCTTGGATTTCTACAAGAACAGCAACAACATTTGTAGCAACCATAGGATTATTGTTAGATATTAAGTCCTTGAGAGCATCCAGAAAATCCCTATCTTCCACAAGCTCGACATTTATGTCATAGAGCTTAGCAACACAGATAGCTACTGTCTTACAAACATAAGGATCATCATCTGAAAAAAAATGTCTATATTACTCAAAGTAGTTAGCCCATGGATATGCATCTGTATAAGTCTAACTTCTCATTTTCTCATAGTTTATTCTGGAAAGGACACTAACAATAAATGGAAAAAATTGAACTGTGTTTCTTGAAATCGTTAAACTTAAAATTTAAATTTACAATACCAAGAGTCCAATATATTTACTGTTGTAGGGTTTCAGATTGTGACATATTAAATACATATATACCTTTTAGACAACTTGGCAAATAAATATTCATGGTTTGAAAAGAATATTGGAATGAGTTCCGGAGTAACACTAATCTTGGTTAAATAAGCCTACCGAACTATCAATATATCAAACAAATACAAAAATAGGCAAACAACACAAATTTCAATAGTTTAAAGCTTAATAACAGAAAATTTCATCATTTTATATAATTATTAAAAATCTCAAATTTACGTTTGTTGAGATACATAATTAGCCTGCGATATATCTAAACGAAAATAGATTTTTTCTTGTAAGGATATATAATTAGATCTCAATATTTTTTTTTATTTTGGCTCTGTCAAGATACATAATTAACTTTTGATACATCCAATGAAGATATATAATTAGTTGACATATAAGGATGAGAACTTGTGTAAATATGATAAATTAGGGTGTATGTTTATGTTATATTATTAATAGCAAGAACAAAAAATAATAAGACCACAATTATAATATTACTTTTATAATAATAATAAATAAAGTTAAAACCCAAAAAATATCCCATATTATGATATAGGAACATTCAGGCATTCCACCAAATTGTCCTTATATCACAAAAGAAGCGTAAGAGCCGCTTTCTCTTTCTCTCTCTCGCACTCTTTACCTTTCTCTATCCCGGCCTATATCTATCATCAAATAGACTACCACAAGGTTCCAGGCTCATATGAAATCCAGCTTCAGTAGTGCATAAAGATGGAAAATCAGGGCAAGAAATTTTCGAGAGTAAGCAGAGTATGCGTGCGGAGACAGAAACGGGCTAAATATTCTTCGAGAAGCAATAGCATAAACTTTGAACACCAAACTACATTTTTGATGTGTTTTTCTTATTATTTTTATTACTAGGTAGATGCATCTCTATGTACCACTAAGCAATTATCTATATGCCAAAATTCTCCATTTTATGTAGCTGAACGTATCAATTTAAAAATTCCCAAATTATTGAGATAGCATTTTATTTTAAAGAAAATTTAAGTTTTATCGAAGGTTGTGTTGTGACTTAATTATAGTGCAATTTTGTTTTGGATATAATAATTTCACTTTGCGTGATATAACTTATGGTTAGTTCCAAACATTAATCTTTTCTCCTATGGTTTTGAATATATAGCTTACATTAACAGATTTTTGATTGTGAGTTGTTTCCCCTATCTGTAACTTATTTTGTTTGCAACAATATTTATTATACAGAGAATGTTGAACCAGTGAATGTCAGAGGGAGTAGAACCGGACAAGTGGAAAATAATTTTACTTTGCATGTATAATGAATGGCCAATTCTAAACAGGTAATCTTTTTCAATATAGCTCTGAATATAGAACTTATGTTTAAAGATTTTCATTCGTGAACAGTACAATCATCGAGAGGCAAGGAGAATTGTCCTCTGAGTGTTGCTGTTAATGAAATGAGAAAACAAAAGAATGTGATGAGCTTAAATATATCAACTGACACATCTGTATGCCGAGGAACATTCCAAAATATTTCATATTCAACAGAATTAGAAAGGAATAAAATATATGAAATTTCTGATAACTCATAAACCATAAAAACAACAACACATGTTTTACATATTATTTTAATTTATTATGATGAGAGAAAATCTAAATTGGTTATGAAGTTGCTGTCTTTCCACCTTGTGACTATCTGTAACTTATTTTATTTGCAACGATATTTATTATATAGATAATGTTGTGTAACGGATAGGCTTCTTAGATAGATTAGATTCCTATTAGATCTAAACCATGTAAAGATTGTGTACGTAGTGATGTATTAGGAGACTAATTCTCCTCAATCTTTGACGCTTAGTTCCTATAGGATTCTACATGTTTGGTCATTGTATATATTGATGGTTGATGTACGTATGTTAATAGTGAATGAAGAGCTCTTTCATGGTATCTGAGCCTTTTGTGGTTTAACAACCATTTTTCCTTTCCATTTAAAAGAAACAAAAAACAACTTTGAGAAATCGAAACTAAATGGGAGATAAACCTGAGAGCTCTTCTGCCTTGGCAACTTCAGTTGTTTCAACAAATTCCATGGGAAATTATTATCCTATGCCTAATCTTGCTCACCAGTTGCTTGTGAAACTCACATTAACAATTTTTTGCTTTGGAAGACACAATTTCTTCCGATGATCTACGGTTGTGGTCTTAGCCATTATATTGATGGTACTGAACCTGTACCACCATACATTTTGGATGGTGATGCAACAAATCCTGTATATCAAGTTTAGGTTCGTTAAGATCAACTCGTGTTTAGTTGGATAGTAGGTTCAATTTCAGAAACTATTCTCCCTCAATTGGTCAGAGCAGAATCGTGCTGCTTGGAATAAACTTGTGGCAGCCTATGCTACTGGTTCCAAACCATTGATTTGAGAACTTAAGGCGCAATTACACAACTTGTGTAGTGATAATGCTACTATTGAAAGTTATGTCCAAGGGGGAAAGGCGATTATTGATAAGTTGGCTACCTTGAAGTACCCAATTACTGACGATGACTTGGTGGAGTTTGTTCTTACCGGATTAGGCCCTGCCTATCGCCCCTTTACAGGGTCGCTTGAATCACGTCTTGGGGACGTCACTTTTGATGCACTTTATGGTATGTTATTGAATGAAGAAAGACAATTAAAACATGAGGACGCTACTATTGTTATTTCCCCAACAGCACAGTACACACAAAGTTCAATCTCTACACCTCGTGGGCGCGGTAAAGGGCGTACTAATCGAGGTCACGGATGCTCTGCTGGCCAGGGAAATTTTCAGCAACCTCAGAGTCGTAATTATGCCACCACGAATCATTCTGGGACTCTACCACCTTCCATTGATTTCTCTGTAATTGTCTGTCATAATTGTGAAGAAAAAGGTCACATTGCACGTGTTTGTCCATCACCTAGGACTACGAATGGAAATCGGGTATCTGGATGCCCCTTTTCAAATCTAGCAAGTACGACTTCCCAATCAATATCGCATTGGTTGATGGATAGTGGCACCACGCATCATCTAGCATCTGATCTTAACAACCTTGCAATTCACTCGGAATATCATGGTCCTGAAGAAGTTACCCTAGGTAATGGCTCTAAATTTCCCATCTCACATATTGGTAAAGGATTTCTCTCTATTTTCAATAAGTCGTATGCCCTTGATAATATTCTTCATGTTCCCACTGCTACCTAAAATTTATTATCTATCAGTTTTTTTACTAATTCTAACCAAGTCTCAATTGAATTATTTTCCTAACTACTTTTTGATTAAGGACTTGGCAACGAAGGAAGTTCTTCACAAAGGCCTGAATGATGGATGTTTATATTCCCTTCCAGTAATGAAGTCAGTTTCTTCACCAGCTTTATATGCCGCTTTACTTGGTGTTTGGCATGCGTGTTTGGCTCACGCGTCCTATCCTACAGTTCGTCGGACTTTTCCGTCTAGTAATTTTATTTCTTCTAGTTGTGGTTCTTCTAGTTTGTGTCCAACAGTGATAAATTATTTTACCTGGTGTATGTCGATGACCTTCTTATTTTGGGATCTAGTTCGTCTCTTATTAGTTCTCTTATTACTCGCTTAAAGTCATAATTCTTAGCGAAAGACCTTGGTCGCCTCTCTTGTTTTTTGGGGATTGATGCATTATGGACTTCTATAGGTTTGCATATACCGGAACATTGATATGCTACTGATTTGTTGCGGAAGGCACAAATGGATGGTTGTAATCATATTTCTACACCTGCAGCATCTTCCTCTAAACTTTCAAGTTTTGAAGGATCTCCATTCCATGATGAAACTTTGTATCGTAGCACTGTAGGAGCCTTTCAATATTTATCCTTCAATCATCCAGAAAAAGAATTTACGATGAATAAGGTATCCCAATTTATGCATAGTCCGAGAGAGTCCCATTAGGTTGTTGTAAAATGCATTTTGCGATATATACAGTCCACTTTCTCCCATGGTATGTTTTTTGCGCACCAAAATACCAAATTTCTACATGGTTATAGTGATGTGAACTGGGGTGGTTCAATGGATGATCGTAAGTTGACTACTGGTTTTCCAATCTTTCTTGGTTCTCATTTAATATCTTGGGCTTCCAAAAAGCAGCGAGCCATTGCACGTTCTAGTAGTACTGAGGCAAAGTATCGTGCACTTGCCACTGCTGCATTGGAGCAAACTTGGTTGGAATTCTTACTTTGTGAGATTGGGTGTTGTAATGCCCCGAAATATGATCTCGAGACATCACACAGTGCTCAAGTCTATGAGTAGCCTTAAGCGAACCCTATCTTCCTGCTACGAAGTCTGAATCTCACAATAATGGAAATATAGATGTATAATCTTGCAAAATGCATAAATCTGACTGAAATATCTTAGAATAATGTCTAAAACATCAATACTGAATAATCTGAATCAAAACTAGCAGTCTGACAAGCCAGTACTACTAATAACTAGAGAGTCACTGGGACAAACTCCTAGCTAACTCGAACTATCTAAGAAGAATACTAAATCATATAAACTGATAAGATGTAAAATCTGAATGAATAAGCCCCGAACTATAAGGACTCACCAACTGTTGGATGTAGATGGAGATACTCGAATTACTCACACTGCTAATACTGAGCACCTGAACTTACATTATAGACAATGCAACACATAGACGTATATATGGATCAGTACTTTGATGATGTACTAAGTATATGGGGTGAAATGCATAAGTAATACATCATATAATCATTATAATTTGTAAAACAATACATGCTAAATGTAAATGGCTCACATAAGCTGGAATATCTGAAATCATGAATAGTAAAACATACTTTGTAAATTTAGTGAGCCATGACATTTAGTTCTAAAAGCTGTACTAGTACTCTGTCTTTAAATCATATTGTCTAAGTCTTGAAAGGACTCATTTCTAAGTCTAAAATCTGAAATCTGAAATCTGTAACTCTTATTTTTCTGTAAAACATAATCTGAATAAAATTGTGAGCCTTCACACTTAGTGGTTCTTAAAACTTTTCTATTAATCTTTTAATTTAACTATCAGGGAGGTTCTTCTAACCGACATAAACCATGTGGGCTAACATGGAGTCCAACATCTCATTCCCCTAAGGGAAAAACCTTATGATGGGGAGAGGTGTCATACTCTTGCCAAGGAGTATAACCTGAGCTAAGTGATCACATCTGAAATTGTCACCCATATTAGAATATGAATAATCTGATAATCTTCAACTACATTGGCTACGTAGTTCTGTGGAAGATAGGGCACGCTAATCCCACACTTCCCGCTCGATGCTAAATACTACTCCCTTTAAATCTACGCTCATTCTATTGGAAATCCACTTTAAAAACTAGCATAAGGGTTATATAAAACCAGTTATGCATTTATCTAATTCAATCCGTAAGCAAAGCTAACCTAATTTATGAAATTTGTAATAAATCTGTAAAGTGGATTCCACAGCTAAATTGAGGATCAGAAGATCAAAGTTTTACTATAATTCTGTAAATAATCTGATAATAGGATGATTAAAGCATCATTTTTCTTGAAATAATAATATTCAATCTTGGGGTAGTAACCCATGCATTACTCTCATGTCAAAACATCATAATAATCATGCTTGATAATGAAAACAATGACAATTCATCTCAAAATCTAGAAACTTTTGAAATAGGCATGAATATATGAAAATAGACATGCAGTTCAACTTCATAAACACTTGAAAACTCAAAATCTTTCAAATAGCAATATTGGGTATGAACCCTAGGTTAAAACTCATGTATAAACATTCAAAATCATATGAATTTGTAATTAAAACTTGGTTTTTGGAACAAGGATGAAAGAAGATCCTTGTTCATAAACCCCACATACCTTGGTAGATGATTGAATGAAGAAACTTGATTTATTGATTCCTAATTGAGTTCTTGAAGATGAGTTCTTGATTATCTTGTCTTGGGAATCCTTAATTTAGAGCTTTCTTGGAGAAGCTATGGAGGATTTTGATTTCTTGGAGAAGAAGCTTTGAACTCTAAGGTTTTTGTTTGAGAGAAAATTGATGAATAATGAGCATAATAGGCTTAGAATAGGTTTAATCTCATGTTTTGGACGGATTGGGGGCTTGGGAATTGACTAAAATACTCCCTTTAAACTTCTAAACGGAACTGGAAAAGGGAATAAAAATTCTGATTTAATAGGCCACCACGATGCGCCACTATCTCGGTGGCTCACTGGATAAGGGACAATTGGGAACTGGAAACTCAAAGCGACGTGCCACCGTCGTGGTCCCCTATAGGCTATAGAACTACCATTTTGGCCATCAGCGCGATGCATCACTATCGCGTTGGACTACTGGAAATTGACAAATGGGATTTTGGACCTCTCGCAACGCGCCAATATCGTGGAGGTCCACTGGAAAATGAAAATTATGAATTTTGCCTTCACTGCGATGTGGTGGTTGCCCAGTTGGCACACTGCTTACTAAAAATGTCCTAACTTCTTCACCGAGTGTCAAATTTGGGAAAATTTGGTATCGATGGTAAGCTTATTCGATTTCTTACAATAGAAGGTCTAAATATGGAAAATTTCACATGCAATTAAAGGTATTAATCTTTAAAGAAAATCCTTGACATTTTAGTGACGAATTTAAGCAAGAAAAATTTAGAGTATTACAATATCTCCCCCTTGGGAATATTCGTCCACGAAGTTGGCTAATTAAGATGAGAATACTGAGGAATTTGAGGTTATAATCTATCATGCAAAGCTGAGATAAACTGTATGACTGAATCTCACATTTAATGAGCTACTGAACTGATCTATGAGTGCATTAGTTTACATAAAAATGACTATCTAACTTAATCTAAGACTGGGAAAGAACTAAATGAAGGAAAACTATTACCTTTGGCTGAATCTGAGTTCGTGAAGAAGAGATGAGGATACTTTGTACGCATGTCTACTTCTGCTTCCCAAGTAGCACCCTCAACGGACTAATTTCGCCACAAAACTTTGACCAAGGGAACTTCTTTGTTCCTTAATCTATGGATCTGATGATCAAGAATCTCTACTGCAACTTCTTCGTATGAAAGACTATTCTGAATATCTGTACTTTCTAGAGGAACTATAACGGCTAAATTATCCATGCACTTCTTAAACAAGGTCACATAGAATACTGGATAAGCTGAGGATAAATCTGCGGGTAGCTTAAGCTTATATGCCACCTTCCCCACACGACTCACAATTCAAAAGGGTCCCATATACCGGGGACTGAGCTTCTCTTTTTTGCCAAATCTCTTCACCCCCTTCATGGGTGAAACTTTCAAATACACAAGATCATCAACCTTAAACTCAAGGTCTCTTTTTCTTATGTCCGCATAAGATTTTTGATGACTCTGGGCTGCTTTCAATCTCTCTCGAATCAATTGAACTTTCTCCATGGCCTCAAACACCATGTCTGTCTCAATCGAAGTGACTTCACCTACTTCGAACCAACCAACTGGCGATCTACATCTTCGCTCAGAAATAGCCTCAAACGGAGCAATCTGAATACTAGCATGATAACTGTTATTATAAGCGAACTCAATCAACGACAAATGCTCATCCCAACTTTCTTTGAAATCAAGAACACATGCTCTCAACATATCCTCTAAAGTCTAAATGGTCCTCTCTGCCTGACCATCTGTTTGTGGATGAAAAGCTTAACTAAAATGAACTTGGGCACCAAGACCCTTCTGAAAGGCTCTCCAAAACTGAGAGGCAGACTGAGTACCTCTATCCGTGATGATGGACAAAGGAACTCCATGCAAACTAACTAACTCTCAGATGTATAGCTTAGCATAATCGTCAGCCATGTAAGATGTGTTAACTAGAAAGAAATATGCTAACTTAGTCAATCTGTCTACAATAACCTAAATCGAATCATGCTGACGATGTGAATGGGGTAAACCAGTCACAAAATCCATATTCACCTCTTCCTACTTCCAAGTGGGGATACCAAACTCTTACAACATACCACCAGGTCTTTGGTACTCCACCTTAACTTGTTGACAGGTTGCACATTTGGCTACAAACTTTGCTATATCTCTATTCATACTACTCCACCAATAGATTTCCCGTAAGTCGCGGTACATGTTGGTAGTTCCTGGATGGATAGAATAATGTGTACCATGCGTTTCCGCCATAATCCACTACCTCAAATCATCAACGCATGGCACACACAATATACTTTGGTATCTCAACACGCCATCTCCCCCTTGGGAGAAAACCTCTATCTTTTGGTCTTTAATTAACTCCTTCAGTTTGACCAAACTCGAATCCTTATCTTGCTTCTCTTTCACTTCCGAAACTAGATAAGATTCGGATCTACTCTGAATCCAAACATTTACTTCAGCTGAATCAACCAATCTCACTCCCAATCTAGCTAACCGATGAACTTTTTTAACTAACTCTCTTTTATCATTTTCCATATGAGCAACACTACCATAGACAATCCACTAATGGCATCTTCCACTAAATTAGCCTTGCCTAAATGATACAACACACTCATGTCATAATCCTTTAACAACTCTAACTATCTCCTTTGACGAAGATTCAACTCTATCTGAGTAAACACATACTTTAAGCTTTTGTGATCTATGAACACATCAACATACACCCCATACAAGTAATGTCTCCAGATTTTTAAAGCAAACACAACAGCAGCTAATTCAAGATCATGGGTTGGGTAATTCTTTTCATAAGGCTTAAACTATCTAGGGGCATAGGCTATGACCTTACCGCTCTACATCAACACATAACCCAAAACAACTCTATAGGCATCACAATAAACAACAAAACCATCTGTACCATCAGGTAATGCTAAGACTGGGGTTGAAGTGAGTCGAGTCTTCAACTCCTGAAAACTCTTCTCACAGGAATCTGACCACTAAAACTTAATTTTATTTTGGGTCAATCTAGATATAGGAGACGTAATAGACGAGAAATCCTTAACAAAATGTCTGTAATAACCAGCTAGACCCAAGAAACTCCTAATGTCTGATGGAGAGATAGGTCTAGGCTAATTTCTTACGGCTTCTGTCTTTTGGGGATCAACTCTAATACCCTCACTGGAAACAATATGACCAAGAAAAGATACTGATCTTAGCCAAAATTCACACTTGCTAAATTTGACAAACAACTGGTGGTCTCTAAGAGTCTGTAACACAATTCTAAGATGGTTTGCATGATCATCCTCACTACAAGAGCAGACAAGAATATTATCGATAAACACTTTGACAAATATTTCCAAATACTGTTTGAACACTCTGTTCATCAAGTCCATGAAGGTTTCTGGGGCATTTATTAGCCCGAAGGACATGACTAGAAACTCAAAATGACCATAACGGGTTCTGAAAGCTATCTTTGGAATATCACATTCCCTTACTCTAAGCTGATGATAGCCGGATCTAAGGTCTATCTTTGAGAAATAACTTGCACCTTAGAGTTAGTCAAATAAGTCATCAATTTTAGGAAGAGGATATTTGTTTTTGCCTATAACTTTATTCAGGTGATGATAGTCAATGCACATCCGTAAAGAACCATCTTTCTTTTGCACGAATAGGACAGCGCCCCATGGAGAAACACTAGGCCTTATAAAACATTTGTCTAAAAGATCTTTGAGTTGCTCTTTTTAACTCTTTAAGATCGACGGGATCCATACAATATGGAGGTATAGAAATAGGCTGAGTATCTGGAAGAAGGTCAATCCTAAATTTTATTTCCCTATTGGGAGGTACCCGTGGCAAATCTTCAAGAAAAACATCAGAAAACTCATTAGCTATACTGACTGACTGAACTGTTGGAGTCTCAGACTTAGTGTCTTTAAGTCGAACTAGATGATAGATACATCCTTTAGAGATCAACTTTCTGGCTTTAAGATAGGATATAAAATAACTCTTGAGAGATACTGAATTACCTTTCCACTCAAAGACTGGCTCATCTGTGAACTTGAACTTCACCACTCGGGTGAGACAATCTATGGATGCATAACAAGAATAGAGCCAATCCATACCAAGAATAAGATCAAAGTTAACCATATCTAACTCTATTAAGTCTTCTAACATGATTTTATGTAAGACAGTGATAGGACACTTTCTATAGATCTATTTGGCAACAAATGACTTACCCACTATGGTAGAAACCAAGAAAGGGTCAGGGATCTTTTCAGAACTTATTATAAAATTTACTGCAACTAATGGGGTCACATAAGAGAAACTCAAACCAGGTCCTAATAACACATAAAAACCAAGATGAAAGACACGAAGCATACCAGTATGCTTGAGTCTGAGGACGACTATCTCTATTTCCCTGCTTGGCATGCCGACAATCTCTAATCTTATGACCCAACTTTCCACAACCATAACAACCTTTCTGTCTAGCTAAACACTCATGAGGATAACTTTTACCACACCTAGCACATGGAGGATAACTGGGATTACCACTCACACTATTCTGGGATCTGGAAATAAAAGACTTACCCTACTGCTTTTACCTACCTCTGGAAGTGGGAGCACTAGTTGCAGATAGTGCTGGTATAGATTAACAATTTTGAAACTGCGAACAATTCCCCCCTTGAGACCTAATCTGGCCATACTCAAATTGCTTTATTCTAGTCTTTTTATTTTTTTTCTCTCTTCCTTTCAACTTCTCTGCTTCAATCTGCTGAGCATGAATTATCAATCTAGCAAGATCCATGTCTCCAATAAGCATAGCAGTCCTACACTCTTTGACTACCAAACCAGATACTCAAGTAACAAACTTACTCATACTTAGGATCAGCCATGTATTAGGGGCATACTTAGACAACTAGTTGAACTTAAGGCAGTAATCTTTCACTATCATTGATCCCTACCTCAGGTTCACAAACTCCTCGATCTTAGCTTTCTTTATCTCATATGGGAAGAACCTATCTAGAAAAGCATCCTAAAATACCTGCCAACTCAGAGGAGCAGTTTTCTCATCTCTACTATTCTTCCACATCACTACCTAATCATACGCTACATCCTTTAATCATTAGGATGCTAACTCTACATTCTCCTCCTCAAAAGCATGCATAATCTGGGTGATCTTCTTCACCTCATCTGAATAAAGTTATGGGTCCTCACCTGCTTTCGACCAAAGAACTATGGCGGATTCATTCTCATGAAATCTTTGATTCTAGCTGCTGTTAAATCCCCATTTTGTTAGAGTAGGGCTGCAGCCTAATGGTTGCCCTGAACATTAGCAGTCACAGCTTGGGCCCGTAGCCTCTTGCTCATAAATGTGGTGTTCTTCACACCCATGATTCAGACTCTACTTAACGCGGCTTCTCTAACTCCCTAGGACTCTTATAAACCTTAGGCTCTTATACCAAGTTTATAACGCCCCAAAATCTAATCCTGAGATGTCACACAATGCTCAAGACTATGAGTAGCCTTAAGCTGTGCCTGTCTACCTGCTACAAAGTCTAAATCTCATAATAATGGAAAAAGAGATGTATAATCTTGCTAAATACAGAAATCTAACTGAAATATCTGACAATAATGTCTAAAACATCAATACTAAATAATCTGAATCAAAACAAGTAGTTTGATAAGCCTCTACTACTAATAACTAGAGAGTCACTAGGACAAACTCCCAGCTAACTCAAACTGTCTAAGAAGAATGCTAAATCATATAAATTGATAAGCTGCAAAATTTGAATGAAAAAGTCCCCGAACTATGAGGACTCACCAACTGTCAGATGTAGATAAAGATATTCAAACTACTCACGTTGCTGACACTGAGCACCTGAACTTATATTATGAGACAATGCAGCACATAAACGTATGTGTGGATCAGTACTTCAATGATGTATTGAGTATATGGGGGTAAAATGTATAAGTAAAACATCATCTCATTATCATAATTTGTAAAACAATGTATGCTAAATATGAATGACTCACATAATCTGGAATATCTGAAATCATGAATAGCAAATCATACTTTGTAATTCAAGTGAGCTATGACATTTAGTTCTAAAAGTTGTACTAGTACTCTGTCTTTAAATCATGCTGTCTAAGTCTAGAAGGGACTCACTTCTAAGTCTGAAGTCTTAAAGCTAAAATCTGTAACTCTTATCTTTCTGTAAAGCATAATCTGAATAAAATTGTGAGCCTTTACGCTTAGTGGTTCTTAAAATCTTTTCTATTAATATTTCAATTTAACTAGCTGGGAGGTTCTTCTAACTGACATAAACTATGTGAGCTAACATAGAGTCTAACATCTCATTCCCTAAGGAGAAAATCTCACAATGGGGAGAGGTGTCATACTCTTGCCAAGGAGTATAACCTGAGCTAAGTGATCATATCTGAAACTGTCACCCATATTAGAATGGGAAAAATCTGACAATCTATACCTACGTTGGCTATGTAGTTCTATGGAAGATAGGACACGCTAATCCCACACTTCTCGCTTAGTGCTAAATACTACTCCCTTTAAATCTGCGCTCATTCTGTAGGAAATCCACTTTAAAAACTAGCATAAGGGTTATATAAAACCAGTTATGCATTTATCTGATTTAATCTGTAAGCAAAGCTAATCTGATTTTTGAAATCTGTAATAAATTTTTAAAGTGGATTTCATAGCTAAACTGAGGATCAAAATATCAAAGCTTTACTATAATTCTGTAAATAATATGATAATAGAATGCTTAAATCATATCTTTCTTGAAATAATAATATTCAATCTTGGGGTAGTAACCCATGCATTACTCTCATGTCAAAACATCATAATAATCATGCTTGATAATGAAAACAATGATAATTCTTCTCAAAATCTGGAAATTTCTGAAATTGGCATGAAAATATGAAAATAGACATGCAGTTCAACTTCATAAACACTTGAAAACTCAAAATCTTTCAAATAGCAATAATGGGTATGAACCCAAGGTTAAAACTTATGTATAAACATTCAAAATCATATGAATTTGTAATTAAAACTTGGTTTTTGGCACAAGGATGAAAGAAAATCCTTGTTCATAAACCCCACATACCTTGGTAGATGATTGAATGAAGAAACTTGATTTATTGATTCCTAATTGAGTTCTTGAAGATGATTTCTTGATTATCTTGTCTTGGTGATCCTTAGTTTAGAGCTTTCTTGGAGAAACTATGGAGAATTTTGATTTCTTGGAGAAGAAGCTTTGAACTCTAGGGTTTTTGTTTGAGAGAAAATTGATGAATAATGAGCATAATAGGCTTAGAATGGGTTTAATCTCATGTTTTGGACGGATTGGGGGCTTGGGAATTGACCAAAATACTCCCTTTAAACTTCTAAACAAAACTAGAAAAGGGAATAAAAATCCCGATTTAATAGGCCACCGCGATGCGCCACTATCGCGGTGGCTCACTGGATAAGGGACAATTGGGAACTGGAAACTAAACGCAATGTGCCACCATCGCGGTGCCCTATAGGCTATAGAAATTCCATTTTGGCCATCTGCGCGATGCGTCACTATCGCGTTGGACTACTGGAAATTGAAAAATGGGAATTTGGACCTCTCCACGACGTGCCAATATTGCGAAGATCCACTGAAAAATGAAAAGTATGAATTTTGCCTTCACTGCGATGTGGTGGTTGCCTAGTTAGCACACTGCATACTAAAAACACCCTAACTTCTTCACCGAGTGTCGGATTTAGGCAAATTTGGTATCGATGGAAAATTTATTTGATTTCCTAAAAAATGGAAGGTCTTAATCTAGAAAATTTCACATGCAATAAAAGTTATTCATCTTCGAAGCAAATCTTTGACATTTTAGTGATGAATTTAAACTAGAATAAGTTTGGGGTATTACAGGTGATTTGACACTACAACTCCTATACTTTGGTGTGATAACTTAAGTGAAACTTATTTAATGGCTAATCCTATTTTCCATTATCGCACCAAACATATGGAGATTGGCTTTTATTTCGTCCATGAAAAGGTGAAGGATAAGTCTTTGGTTGTTCGCTATCTCGGCATTCACGATCAAGTTACAGATGTCCTCACGAATGGTCTCCCAAAAGTACAATTTCAGCATTTTAGAGTCATGTTGATAGTTTTGCTTCCCCCATTCAACTTGCAGGGGAGTGTAATGGATAGGTTCTTAAATAGATTAGATTTTTGTTAGATCTAGACTATGTAAAGATTGTGTAAGTAGTGATGTATTAGGAGACTAATTCTCCTCAATATTTGATGCCTAGTTCCTATAGTATTCTACATGCTTTGGTCGTTGTATATATTGATGGTTGATGTACGTATGTTAACAGTGAACGAAGATCTCTTTCATGTTGAACCAGCGAATGTTAGAGGGAGTAGAATTGGACAAGGGGAAAATAATTTCACTTTGCGTGATATAATGAATGATCAATTCCAAACAGGTAATATTTTTCAATATGGCTTTGAATATAGAACTTTTGTTTAAAGATTTTCATTCGTGAATAGTAAAACTATCAATAGGCAAGCAGAATGGTCCTCTGAGTGTTGCTGTTAATGAAATAAGAAAACAAAAAATGTGATGAGCTCAAACATATTAACTGATATACTTGTCTGTCGAGGAATATTCAAAAATATTTCATATTCAACAGAATTAGAAAGGAATAAAATATATGAAATTCCCAATAACTCATAAATCATAAAAACAATAACACACGTTCTACATACCATTTTAATTTATTATGATGAGAGAAAAGCTAAATTGGTTATGAAATTGCTTTCTTTCCACCTTAACTATCTGTAACTTATTTTGTTTGCAACGATAATTATTATACAGAGAATGTTGAACCAGCGAATATCAGAGGGATTAAAATCGGATGAAAGGAAAATAATTTCACTTTGCATGATATAACAAAAGGTCAATTCCAAACAGTCAATTTTTTTTAATATGGCTCTGAATATAGAACTTACATTTACAGATTTTCATCCGTGAACAGTAAACCATCGAGAGGCAAGAAGAAGTGTCCTCTAAGTGTTGTTGTTACAGAAATGAGAAAACAAAAGAATGTGATGAGATCAAACATATCAACTGATACACCTGTATGCGAGGAACATTCCATAATAGTTCATATTCAATAGAATTAGAAAGGAATAAAGGTTATGGAATCACCAATACCCCAGAAAGTGTAAACACAATGGCACATGTTCGACATACTATTTCATCATGTAAAAATTACACACCTTTGATGAGTATCCTATCAATGAGTTGTGGAAACATTGCATCATCGCAAATTCTCGTACATAATCAAAAGTCATTTCCACTGCGAGATTTGAGCAATGGTTAGTTTCTAATTTCTCCGTTTCTTAGTTTGTATCAGAATTGAATAAATTTTGCATCGAATATTTTAATAATTTGATTATTTCAAACATTTATTGATGACAAAGTTTGAAAATTGTTTGTCTGCAAATTCAAAACAAAAGAAGGGTAAAGGCATATTGGGTGGTCTAAAGATTCCAGACTTAGTCATTTTAGCATGCAAGATGGAAGTTCAAGTTTTAATAAGGCTACTTCAAAAGGTGTTCAAAGTTTTGGAAATATGATGAAAAATAATTATCTACCTGATTTAAATGTTCCTCCGATCGTGCAAGGTTAGCCTTTGAATTTTTGTCTATTAATTAATATGTTGTATTAAAAAGTACTAACAATTCAAGATTTGTAGTATTTATCGTAATTTCATCCTGAATTCAGAAAACTTGTGTTCTAACACGAGTGATAGTTATTAATTACTTTTTTTACATTTTACTATATTTTTATAGGTATTCAAAGTGAAGATAATTTGTCTGATTTAAATGAATATTCATGTAATGGAGGTAAAGTTTGAATCTCTTTACAACATTTGAAGTATTTATCTTATTTGATTGTTAATATGACCCTTATCTATATTTAATCAACTGTATAGGTCTTCAAAGTCATTCTTTAGATATCCGCCCACATCAGATTCTACCTGATTTAAATGTTCCTTTAATTTTGTTAGGTCGGTAATTGAAATTTTTATACTGTCATATTGAATAATATGTAATATTGGAAGTTACTGACAAGCAATAATTATATAATTCTTTTAGAATCTGAGGTTGGAAATGTTGATGCTGCTGTACAAGGTATGTCACGATTTTTCATTTTATAGGCATCAACAAGTAAATATGTGATTTCTATCTAAGTTGTTTGGACTCTTAAAATTGCCGTGCTTAGATTCTTAAAAAATACACTATCTTTGGATGATTCAACACGCACCCATCAATATTTTTGAGGATTCTGAACTACTTAGATTCTATGATAAAAGTAACTTTAGAGTGACATTGTTAAACATGAACACATGTGTACAATTTCATCATGTCTTACTTTCATACATAACAGGTAGTGATATGCAATCAATCTTAGATGATGAACACGAAGAGGATGATTATGAAGGTATGTAAATTGTAAATCAAATAATAGTCAATATGATTTTATATAGAAAAACTAGAACTTTAACATATTTTTCACTTATTTGATTTTAATATTATATTTTTAGAGGATAACATCGAATGTGGAGACATCTGTAACGATGGTACGTATTGTATGTTTTATACTACTTTAATATTTAAAATTTTTGTGGTGAATGTGGTGTTTTATCTTTAAATTTTATTCATTTTAGAGTAGTGAGACATAGGAGATGCTACTTATGAATGTGAACATTGTGGGGCATATTTTTGGTATGAAAGAATAAAGAAACACTATAGATCTAAAAGACCAGTGTTTAATTTCTGTTATAATCATGGAAAGATCAAGCTCCCTGATTCAAAGGAGCCTCCTCCAACTTTAAAACAATTATCATTTGGATCAGGTTAGAAGAAACAACTAATTTAATCTTATTATTGTGATGTACTCCGCACTTCATGTATATGCTTATCAATTTCAACTCTTATATTTTGTAGGTCCTAAAACTATTCATTTTCGAGCAAATATTAGAACTTACAATTCGATGTTCTCATTTACATCAATGGGGGGAAAGGTTGATGTTTTCGTCAATCAATCACGTGGTCCGCAAACATTCAAATTATCTCGCCAGAATTATCATCAAATTGGAAGTTTATTGCCTCCTGAGGGGTCTAATCCAAAATTTACGCAATTATATATTTATGATACAGGAAATGAAGTCGAAAACAGAATTCATGTTGTGAGGTAAGTATTGTACCAAATATTATATACATAACAAAGTACATTAAACTAAATCCTGTATCAAAATTCATATAATCTTTGCTTCTGCAGTAGTGGTCAAATCGTAAGCAAACTTCACGCTGAGATTGTTTCTGATTTGAAGAAAATGCTTGATGAACATAATATTTTGGCCAAGACATTTAGAATGGTAAGAGATCGATTTCAAGAAGATAGAAGCTCCAATGTTAGACTCAGATTGATAGGAAAAAGAAACACTGATGGAAGAAGGTATAATTTACCAACGGTTTAAGAGGTAGGTACTTTGGTAGTTGGAGATTTTGAACTATCAATATGTGATAGAGATATCATAATTGAAATATAGTCTGGTCAGCTACAGAGGATAAATGAGTTGAATGCTGCCTATTTAGGTCTACAGTATCCTTTGCTTTTTCTATATGGTGAAGACGGTTACAGAGAGGACATTTCTTTAAATGGGTATATAGGTGGAGATCATGAATCAGTTGGAGGAAGACAACGTGTTAGCGTGCGAGAGTTTTTTGCTAACAAAATTCAAGACAGGAAGGATGAATTACCAATAATTGTGTCTGCAAGAAGATTATTTCAGCAATTCTTAGTTGATACATATACAATGATTGAATCAGGTCGATTGAAGTATATTTGGACTCATCAAAAATAGTTGAGAGTTTCAATGTATAATATGTTACAAGAAGCTATTTTGCATGGAGAAACTAATCCTTCATCTCAGGGAAAAAGAGTTGTTTTACCATCAACCTTCACGGGAGATACACAATACATGATTCAAAACTATCAAGATACTATGGGTATATGCAAATGGGATAGGTATCCTAATATTTTATCACATTCACTTGCAATCCAAAGTGTCCTAAGATTCAAAGATTTGTAACGAGTAAGGGCTTAAATCTCGAGGATCATCCAGATATCTTAAGCAGGGTTTTCAAAATCAAATTGGATAGTTTAATAAAGGATTTGTGAGGCAATAATATTTTTGGAGAAGTAAATTGGGTATACATATATCTTTTCAAATAATAATTTGTCACACCCCGAGCTGAGGCCCCTGGATGTGACACGCACTCGATACTATTGCTAGTATGAGTGAATGTTCTAGCCTATATCAAGAGCATACTTTTAATCCAAATGAATAAAGAAAAAAAATATAAAATTTATTTAAGATTTCCTCAAGGGATAAAACTTCACCAAATTTATTTAGCACCGCATAATGTCCAATGGTACTAATAGTTATGATAAATAAAGATTGGGAATTACAAAGTTTACCTGACAACTGCACCAGCCTATGAAGCCTCTATTAAGTACCAATACTGCAAGGAAAGAAAATATAAAGAAGTCATCATATCTCATCCAACCTCCTGTTAGGAAAGAGGCTCACCAATAGCAGAAGATAGAGATCCTAACGATATGCCTGGCCACAGACTTGAGAGCCGGAACCTACATCATGAAATGATGTAGCGCCAAAGACGGTCAATACATGGAATGTATTGGTATGCAAAACCACTTCATGATGGTAGTACAATAAGAGATTAGAAATTACAATAAAATTCAAATGTAAGTGAAGATAACTAGAAAGGAACAAGAATATGAACAAAATTTATAATTGGCAAAGTAACATAATTTAATTCCATTTATTATTTGTGGGAGAAAGTAGTGAACCGTCATAAACCACCATGTGAGCGCATGGAGTCTGATCTCGGCCTGATCAGCTAATCCATCCTCTAACTTGCCGGAAAAAGGACATGGCATGACATAATTTGCTAGCAAGTATCCATGGTTAGACCCTTTTCAAGACACATGAAAAAAAGAGTCATCCGATTTGCGGAATAATCTATATCCTATGTCGGCAAACATAGTTTCGAGCATTTGTCCTTTAGACTTCTGCCTTTATAGTCAGCTAACTAACTCCCTTATGCTCATGATGATATCTTATTTATTTGTTCAAAGTATTAGCCATATTAGGCTCATGGTCATGATTTAGCCTTTCTAGGCTCATGTATATAATTTGTCCATTTTTAGGCATAAAGTCATAGATTTGACACTTTAGAGCTCATGCCTTTGAATTTTCATATTAGGTTCACAAATCATGAATTCTTATCATTACATAAAATGTTTGAGGAGTCATTAGAGGTAAATGTCATCATACTTTATGTCATGGCTCATTGTCTGGCTTTTGTAACATTTAAGGGAGTTATGGAGTAACTTAAAGTATTCTTGTTGAGATTGCATCATATCATATCAAAAGTGTGGAAATTTTATGATATAGAAAAATAATTAAGAATATATGCCTCTTAGCTGTGAGGAAAAGAAAAGAGTTCATTAGGGATTATTAAAAGTCCATCATTTATAAAATGTTCAAACTGGGGTTAATTCAAGAAAATATTATAGGATTCATGGTTCATATAAAAATAATGGGGGTTTCAAGTTATGATTGTACAATAGATTTTTGTTGCAAGAAAATAACAAGAGCAGTTCATGGTTAAGATCTTAACAATCATCACAAAATTCATCATTTATAAAGTTCAGAATTCTAAAGAGTTTAATATCGTTCATGCTGTGATTCAAATCATTATACAAAATAACCACAAGGTTCATGGTTTTCACAAATACCATGAGTTTCATAATTTTTCAGATTCAAGAGGCTTTCATTAATACATAAGGGTTAGTAAAATTCATTAAACTTTTTGTAATATTCATGAAGTTGAGAGTTTATCAAAGAATTTTCCAAACAACTTGCTAAAAGAACTCTATTCTTTGACAGTAACATGGAAATTTATGTAACCTAATTAGAATGAGAGTAAATGGAACTAAAGGAGAACAAATCCCAAAATAAACACAAAAGGAGTAGTCATACATACCACAAATTGTCAGAGGAACTTAGTGATCGTGAAGGAGGGGACTAAGATTGATTCTCAAGCCAATCTTCTTGGATTTCTTAAGCTTGAGTTTGAGAGAAAGGAAAGAGGTTTTAAGGCTGACAAAAAACATTTAAAACTGATGAAGAAAGAGTTTTAAAAGGTATTGGGGGTTATGGGAAAAGGAAAGGCTCCAGGAATGTGAAAAGATAAGAAAAGAATAGCAAATTTTCGTCTGCTAGGTTGTTCTGACCGTTCTTAGAAAAACACACGTAACTTTTGACTCAGGACTTAGATTGATGAGTCGTTGACGTCGTTGGAAAGAAGACTAAAAAATCTTTAATTTGATAGGTAATGGGTCACGTAACTCTAAGTATTCTTGGAGATATTCTTCCTTAAAATTGATACTTGTATGAACGTGTACGAAACCTTAATCATTTATTTTGTTTTTAGTTAAAAAGTTTAGGGTGTTTGTCATGACCCGAGCCGAGGCCCTAGCCATGACAGGCATCCCAAACCATGAACGCCCGAGCGCCCGTCTTTATCTTGCAATCATACACACTTTCATATAATATGAAGGAAAATGCAGAAATATAACAATACAGAATCATGGTCAATATCACAGTTCAATTGGACAATCTGGAATGGAATCCATAAACCTATACAACATCTAACATCATTCTGTGAAATCTCTAATACATCAAAACTAACATCTTGTCTAAAACTGGGACAAGGCCCCTAGTCAGACCATGAATCAAAATAAAATAATAATAACAAGTTCTAATCCAGGCCTTCCGAAGTAAGGGAGGCTCACCAGCTACAAACTTCTGATAAGTCAATCTACTGCTTAACGGGACCCAGGACTGTGTCTTAGAATTCTGAAATATAGGGGGTCAATACAGATGTACTGGTACGTAGAGTAATCCAAAAACAAAATATATTTTTATACAACATAGGTAAGAGCCTTTGTAAAACATAGTATCACAGAAATCATTCAAAAATACATGCGCAAGGTATTTGTGTTTCAACAACATTTTTACCCTACGTGGTTCAATTTCTCCCAACACGGTTGAGCTAGGTGGTACACCCTACAATTTCACAGTTTCACCGACTGCCAAATCTCGGTTGCCACTAAGATTGGAGTACTAGTGAGGGAAGGACACAAAAGATCACATAGTAGGGTGCCACAACCACAATCAAGTCAATATGTCGTGGTTGGGCTCAAGATCACAAAGAAGGGCTCCTAACCATAGGTCCCAAGTTGGGATAACATAGTACTAGGTATGCAAGATCACATAGAAGGGTATCAAGTTCCCGTGTCGGCAAATCACAATTTCTAGCATAGAGTCATCTGACTCGTGCTTTCTTCGGGTAACCACCTAACTCGCCTTAACCCAGATTCAAAATCTATTATAGAAATACATGCATCTCACTCATAACATTCTTTTCTTGTTCTTTTAAGGGCAATTTACAAAGGAGTATTGTCATACCCCGACTTGCAAGTCATTTACAGCACATCATTCCACAACCCATCTTATTCAAAAAAATATGTATATGGCCACCAAGGATTTATCAAGTCACATGAGGGTTCTTATTATGAAAATCACGTTAATCTCATTCAAACACACTCTTTATATGAATCTTGAAAACATAGTGGCCATTCCATTTATTCTACTCATGTATATGATTAAAGAGACATATAAAACTCAAGAGTTTCTCATCATTCACAAATTATCCTCCGATATTAGTTATACACAAATTTCATGATAAAAAGAGGGGCTCTTAATTCATGCTCTCAAAAACAATTCACAAATTATATCATGCAAGGTTCATCAATTTCGTCATGGGGAGTGAAATCTCACAAGTTACATTCGTAAATCATCTTTCATATTCAAATCACATATGCACAAGATTTATAAATCAAAATTTATGGAAAACCCCATAGAAATTTCGTAATTTCATCAAATTGATTCCACAATGCATGCTCTTAAAACAATTTACCAAAACCCTTTTTCATATACATACATAAATATCTTCAAAGCTTGTAAAAGTCGTAAAACCGATGCCCATGAGATTTAAGATAGCCCCATGTACCTTCATTGCGAAGAATTATAAGAATTTTAAAAAGATTGGACCTTTAAGCTTGATTGCCCAAACCCTAGTTGTTTTCTCCTCTTGTGTTCTTGAAAGATGAATTAGGGATCTTAAGAGAGTTATGATAAGTTTAATTTCGTTTAAGGATGATTAGGGACGGAATTTGGGTGAGGGAATATGACTATAGTACCCCTAGACCTTTTAGGAATTTAAATAATGCGTAAAACCACTTTAAATTTGCGTTAGGTTTTATGTCGGGGCGCAGTCGACGCGACGCGTCAAGATCGCGTCGGCTTACTACCTCATACGGAAAATGCCATAACTTTTTGCTTGGTTATCAAATTTTGGCGAAATTGGTATCGTTGGAAAGCTAATTCAATTATCTACAATTTCATGGGTCTTCAGCTCCAAAATTCTTTGTGTATCGAATTTTATACACATTCAAAGTAGACCCTTGTAGAATCGAATATCAAACCTTGGATGAATGAATGACTCTTAGCACAACTTTGCTCCAAGTGATTTTTATGAGCACTTTTCACCTCATAATCACTTCATACACTAGGAGAAGGATCATGACACATGGATTTAAATATAAACCATGGAATTAGAGCGTACACACATAGGAATGATGGTTCGCTTTCTAGCTCAAAAATGCGGGGTGTTACATTACCTCCCCCTTGGGATCATTCATCCCTGAATGATGGGTAGGGACTTGTTGAAGTTATAAAAGTGTAGAATAAAGAACGAAACTTAGCATTGAACACTTTTCCTTAACAAAATATGTAATGGCATCAAACAAGCTTCATGATAACCCCTAGTGAAACGTGAAAAAACGAAACATAGGATAATGAGACTTTACATAGGGATGATCTTGCACGTTAGTTATATGAATCATAATCATCACAACATAAGATATGAGTTAATTTGATAATCAGAGACCTGATTTATATTGGTACGAATAATGAAATAAGATTTCGCGGAAGATAGGATTAGAAGCATTCTCTACTTTACAAAGTACCATGAATAGACTTAAACTTAGAGGCACTAATTGTCTACACCCCAAACAATAAATAGCATACTTCACACTCGCCAACTTACAATTCTCCAATCACACATCTAGCCATAAGAATTACAGTACCACTGCTTAGTACTGCTATGTTGAAGCCTAACTTGGAGTTATAAGGTGATAACTTAAACTATAGGATCCTGTACTCTACATCCCTTTAAGAATATTTCTTCACCTTATCATTGCCATCAAACACACTCGAGATTTTAGAGAATACTAACCACATAGCACATGGGTTGAGTTTTCATCAATCACAACATTCACGCCTATCATTACTACACCTACTTCATGGATTTTCCCCACTAAGACCAGCAAATTCAATCACATTCACTAAGATTTTTGCCATTTATCTCATTCCCAATTATTTCTCATAATAAAAATCCATCCCATTCTTAGTTATTTCACACAACAAAAGTTCATCTCTTTCTTTTCCCTTTCACTTATAACCTTAGCCCGAGAATCACATCAAATTTTTCTTTTACCGTCAAGAACATCTACTCCCCTACCTAACACATCACCACGCTTCTACAACCACCATCATACTATCATACGGAGGGTCATTAAGGGACCCGAGCACAAGCATCAAGAATGGGAGAAACACTACTCAATTATAACCCATATCTATTAATCTACTCAAGGTGGGACATGAGGTGAAGATACAATACCATCACGAAGTACTTCCTATATCAAGTGTCTGGATCATAAGTAGAGGGTTATTTTGAATAAACACAATACAACATGAATTCTTAGGATAGAGCACAGTAAGAAAACATTGGTGCATATATCAAGATAAAATGAGGAAACAGACTGAATTACACTCTTGGTTCCAGAAATCAGTAAGACAAACTGGGCACCCAACGCATTAAGCGACGCATCGTGTTGGTCCCTACTGATGTGATTCCTAGAGCGATGCATCGACATCATGTTGGCCCACTATTTTGATCACCAAACATGCCTCAAACATTGTCTGAAAAATTCAGAACTTTCCTGAGACACCCCCTTTACACCCTTGATCATGAATCAACTAAAAAATCTACGTCTTGAGGTCGGGAAGATCAATTTGAAAATGAAGAAGGTTAAGAGCTCATAAATATGACTAAGTCTTTTAACAATTAGAAAAAAATTTCAGGTTGTCAGCTCTCCATTCGTGCAACCAAGAATGGTATTGAGTCGAGAATGCTACAGAGCGCTACATTACAACTAAGACAAAGAGTGTCGCTTGAAGCGATTGCTCCTCATTTAAGGAATTGTGATTTTCCTTGAGCTTGCATAAACTTTATCACTTTGGATAAACCCAACATAGGATGAATCAGTGACATATAGAAACATATTTCCTTAGGACCAAGCATGCTAGGAGACATAGATTTTCAAGGATCACGAAGAATACATGAAAGACTGGATTACTGTGAGACATAATTGCTTCTAGTTTGGAGGTCAGATCATAAACATAAGTCCATAGAGAACTCGAACCATAGGGATAGGCATGACTTGAAGAGATGACGTAAGACATTAGCAGGATACTCTCCTAAATTGAAGTAGGAGGAGTATGCTTGAGTACGAATTGATTTATCACGACTCCTCCCCGCAACTTGCCGCATTGAGAAAAATTTAGGAACTAACTTAATTCTATATCTCTGTAACACCTTGAAATCTCATCCTGGAGCATCACACGGTGCTTAACGCTACAAGGAGCCCTAAGCTAACCCTTTGAGCCTGTTACTACACATAATAACTTATTTCGAGATGAAATAAACAAAACACTGGTACTGTCATATCAAATGATAGGAAATACGAAGAAAATACTCTGCCCAAATAACTACAATACTGGAAATCTCAACATACTAGCAATTTGATAACTAGTCTGACAAAACCTCTACTACTACTCCATGAACTAGAGAGCCATTGGGATAGGTCCCCAACTGACTCAAACTGAACTGAAAGCAATAATATATCTACTAAATTACTGAAATGTCTGAAGATAGGTCCTTGAACCATGAGGACTCACCACTGTAGAGATGTATAAAAAGGTACTCGAAAATCACTGGCGAGGCTGGGACTGAGAACCTGAACCTACATTATAAGACAATGGGAATGTACTGAGTATATGGGGGCGTATGCATTTACATAAGACAATGTCGATACTCTTTAATCAAATATGCATGCAATTAGGAATGACTCACATAGCTTGAATAAGTCTAAAATGTAAAGCTCATAAAACATGTATAATGAAGTATGTAACACAAATCTCGTGAATCATTATACTTAACTTCAAAATCTCTACTCTCCTCTTATTCTCAATACTTGAAGGCTAAAGAAACTTTACACAACGCTTTCAAACTCATACTTTTATCTCATGGAGAGTAAAACTTCTTTGAAACTCAAGGACTCATGACTCTTTGAAACATTAAGACTTGGGAACTCTGTGACTCTTGGAATTACATAACTTTGGACTCTCGGGAGTTTCTTCTAACCGAAATAAACCATATGAGCTACATGGAGTTCAACATCTTGTCCTCCTAAGGAAGAAACCTCACATTGGGGAGAGGCATCATACTCTTTTCAGGGAGTATAACCTTAACTCAGTGATTACTATGTAGGCCTCGAGCCCATAAATCTCAGTCCTATGGTGGCACGTATGAGACCTCAAAATCATACCCAACTTGGTCCTAAATACTACTTCCATACTCAGCTAAGAACTCTAAGGAAATCCTCCTCAAATAATTCAAGGGTCTATATTGAAGACCAAAATGTATTACTATTTGATTTAATAGAACATCAATGTAGATTCTAACTCTATTAGGACCAAAAAGGTCAAATATTTCTAAAAAGTCAAAGTACTCAAATCATAGATGTTTATTGCACATAAATTCATAAAATTGCAATTCTCAAGGAAGGCTTAGTGGCTCATAGTTCAATCTCAAGTTAAAACTCATCAAAATGCATACTACAGATCATAAGGATTCATAAATCATATAGAAATCTGGAATTTCAGCATTATGCATTAAAATTTCAACATACTTATATATCTCAATTTCTAAAACATGGAAATTATCATAATCTCAAGAACAACAACAAAGGGTACAAACCCATACTCCAATTTTCATAAGAAAACATGTGAAACCATATATTTTTGTAATTTAAAACAACTTTTGGGCACAAGGACGAAAGGATTGTCCTTGTTGAAACCCCACATACCTTAGATTCTGACTTGTAGATGAAGAAGCTTGCTTAAGACTCTCTTTTCTTACTTTGAGTGAGGGTTCTTGAAGTCTTTGTCTTGGGAACCTCGAATCTCAATTTATTTTGTGAAAGCTACGGTGGATTCTTGAGATTCTTGGAAGAGGTTTTGGATACTTAGGGTTTTTATTGAGAAAAAACTTGAGAAAAACCTCATAGAATGCTTGTAAATGACCTTAATTTGGTGTTTTCACGGTTTAAGAGGCTTAGAAAAAGTCCAAAGTGCCCTTTTTAACTTCTGTACGAAGCTGGAAAAATTGAACTGGAAAACCTGATTTTATGGGCCACCGCAACGCGTCACTATCACGGTGGCTCACTGGAAATTGACAAATGGGATTCTTGGGGTCACCGCGATGCGAAGCCATCGCGTTGTCCCACTGGTTGGGACCTGTCACTTTAGCGCGATGCGCCACAATCGTGCTAGGCTACTGGAATTTAAAAATTGTCAAATAGACCCTCTTCGCGACGCACCAAGCACTAAAATGATGTTGTTTTATGACTAGGACTTAAATTAACCATAACTTCTTGTTCGGTTATCGGATTTGGGTGAATATTATATCGACGGAAAGCTTATGAAATTTCCCATGTGATAAAAAAATCAAAATTAGGGAAATTCTACATGGTTAAAATGATACTCACTTAGGAAGTCACTCCTTAACCTTCTCAAGGAGAAATTAAGCTTAGGAAAATTTCGGGGTATTACAATCTCCCCCTTAGATCAAAGTCACAATCCTAGACTTATGGACATATCCCCTTATCAAATCTATAGCCATAAATCTCAACATAAAAGAAACATCACCACATACTTAAACTCTAAACTCTCTCTGAAGAATTATACTGTGAAGGCCTTGCTTTTCTGTAAATGATACTTTTAACTTTTACTAGCCTCTATAGCCATCACTCTACAAATCCACTCTCATAAGCGTACTTATCAACACTCTTTATCACGTAACCACTTGTTATCCACCACTTAAGATACTTGCATTAGAACTCTCATCGTGAAACTTACAACTTGACAAAATTTGCACAACTATACCAAAGGCGTATATAGCCTACCTATATTTCCTCGAGTTCAACTTTAATGAACATTATACAACAACTCCCCAGACTTCTCTGTACTACAAAATTCAAAAACATAAGTTGGGTACACATGCCACTTATACCATGCAACCTTATCTAACAATATGCTATCTGGGGTTCAACTTATTCGTATATACTCACACTATTATACACTTAATAACTCACCCACAATTCATCATTTTAACACTAGTGCTCATGTACATAAATATCACAATTATCCACTCTTTTTTTTCTTCCACAAGTTTCCAACCTAAGCTATTTCACATATCACACCAAGCATACTAATTAATTTCCATAAAACATGCATCATCAATATCGAGCTACTATTCTCACCACTACACTCCACATCTAAAGTTCAAGCCTATTGTCTATCCTAAATTATATACCACCGGTAAAGTGTGCCACATACTACACTAGTCCATCAAATTGGGAAATCAACCCAAATACTTCACTTCACTTAACTGCTACCTACAATCACAACCCTACCATAACCTCACTATTACAATTCAAAATCCACTACATACATTCTCTCATGAAGTGCTAGTTTACTACTATTAAAGAAAAGGCCATCAAAGGGGTAAAGTCACATGACAGGATTAGCCAATATTAATCTCATAATATAACCCATTTCAATCTTATCAACATATTCTAATTTCTCATTTCATACTTACCCACCTAATCATACATCACAATGATCTTCAAAATTCAATAAACACTAATAAGTCTCTACCTACAACTTATTAACTAATCTACCCCTTTCCACTTACCACTTATAAATAATTTCTACAACCACCATAACTATCCACTTTGAGCTCCTTCTTAATTTTGAACAAATAATAATCATATCCAGTCACTTCCTTCACAGACTACCATACAATCTACAAATATTGCTACCATACTAGTCTAGCACTATACAATGGCAACCCACTCCTCAATCTAAGAGTTAAAAAACTAAAACTACTAATTTAAGCAAAAGTCACCCTCACTCTGACTGCTAACCTTGTGACTTTATGCCACCAACTTCTGGACCATCTTACTACCAATAGGTCATAACACTTTAACATATCCTACTACTCAGGTGGAAATATAGTTCCAATATTCTTCTACACATCATTACCCTTATGCAAGACATCTGCAGTAAGAATTTTGAAAGAGGACTGAATAGACTTTGTACCTCAGGCTGGAAAGCACGATTACATCAAAATAAAGGCATACACTCAAATCAATATGCGTTGAAGCACTAACAAACTCCTCTCAAGTCCTTGTGCTATTTCATAACTTTATGAATAACTTAATCAGAGAGAATCACATTGTTGGGAGAGCTAGACTCTTAGAATTGTATCACCTCGACAGTGAGGCATGGCCCATGAAATTAGAAAAAGGAATGAATTTAGATAACTTTCTTATGGATAGCTCTATAGCATGAACTAGAGTATGAAAGAATAAGAAACAACTCCTAAATACCTGGTAAACTCCTGATTATAATTATGATGCACAACACACCTATAAGTAAGACTCTACTAGACATAATTTTACAGATACCCTAAGACTATAAACCGTGCTCTGATACCAAGTTTATCATGATCCGAGTTGAGGCCCTAGCCATGATGGGCATCTCGAACCATGAAGGCCCGAGCACCCTTCTTTATTGACAATCATACACACTTTCATATAATATGAAGGAAAATACAAAAATATAACAATACGGAATCTTGGTCAATATCACAATTCAATTGGACAATCTGGAATGGAATCTATAAACCTCTAACAACATCTAACATCAGTCTACAAAATTTTTAATACATCAAAACCAATATCTTGTCTAAAATTGGGACAAGGCCCCTAGTTGGACCATGAATCAAAATCTTGATATAGAGGGGGTCAATACAGATGTACTGGTACGCAGAGTAATCCAAAAACAAAATATATTTGTATACAACATAGGTGAGAGCCTTTGTAAAACATAGTATCACAGAAATCATTCAAAAATACATGGGCAAGGTATTTGAGTTTCAACAACATTTTCACCCTATGTGGTTCAATTTTCCCCAACACGGTTGAGCTAGGTGGTACACCCTACAATTTTATAGTTTTACCAACTGTCAAATCTCAGTTGCCGCACAAATGGGAGTACTAGTGAAGGAAAGACACATAAGATCACACAACAGGGTGCCACAACCACAATCAAGTCAATATGTCAAGGTTGGGATTAAGATCATAAATTAGGGCTCCTAACCATAGGTCCCAAGTTGGGATGACATAGTACTAGGTATGGAAGATAACATAGCAGGGTACCAAGTTCCCGTGTCGGCAAATCACGGTTTCTAGCATAGAGTCATCTGACTCGTGCTTTCTTTAGGTAACCACCTAACTCGCATTATCCTAGTTTCAAAATCTATTATAGAAATACATGTATCTCACTCATAACATTCTTTTCTTGTTCTTTTAAGGGCAATTTACAAAGGAGTATCGTCATACCCCGACTTGCAAGGCATTTACATCACATCTTTCCACAACCCATCTTATTCAAAAAAATATGTATATGGCCACCAAAGATTTATCAAGTCACATGAGGGTTCTTATCATCAAAATTACATTAATCTCATTCAAACACACTCTTTTTACGAATCTTGCAAACATAGTGGCCATTCCATTTATTCTACTCATGTATGATTATTAAAGAGTCATTTAAAACTCAAGAGTTTTAATCATTCACAAATCAGCCTCCGACATTAGTTATACACAAATTTCATGATAAAAAGAGGGGCTCTTAATTTATGCTCTCAAAATAATTCAGAAATTATATCATGCAAGGTTCATAAATTTCATCATGGGGAGTAAAATCTCAAATGTTACATTCGTAAGTCGTCTTTCAAATTCAAATCATACATGCACGAGATTTATAATTCAAAATTTATGGAAAACCCCATAACAATTTCATAATTCCATCAAATTGATTCCACAATGCATGCTCTTAAAATAATTTACCAAAACTTTTTCATATACATACATAAATATCTTCAAATCTTGTAAAAATCATAAAACCCATGCCCATGAGATTTAGGATAGCCCCACGTACCTTAATTGCAAGGAATTATGAAAAAATTTCAAAAGGATTGGACTTTTAGGGTTGATTGCCCAAACCCTAGTTGTTTTCTTCTCTTGTGTTCTTGAAAGATAAATTAGGGATCTTAAGAGAGTTAAAACATTATTGATAAGTTTAATTTCATTTAAGGATGATTAAGGATGGAATTTGAGTGAGGAAATATGACTATAGTGCCCCTAAAACCTTTAGGAATTGAAATAACGCGTAAAACCACTTTAAATTTACGTCAGGTTTTGTGTCGGGACGCAGTCGATGCGATGCATCAAGATCGCATTGGCTTACTACCTCACACGGTAAATGCCATAACTTTTTGCTCAGTTATTGGATTTTGGTGAAATTGGTATCGTTGGAAATCAAATTCAATTATCTACAATTTAGTGGGTCTTAAGCTGCAAAATTCTATGTGTATCAAAAGTTATACACGTTCAAAGTTTACCCTTGTAGAATCGAATATCGAACCTTGGATAAATGAATGACTCTTAGCTCAACTTTGCTCCAAGTGATTTTTATGAACACTTTTCACTTCATAATCACTTAATACACTAGGAGAAGGATCAATACACATGGATTTAAATATAAACCATGAAATTAGAGCGTACGCACATAGGAATGACAGTTCACTTTCTAGCTCAAAAATGCGGGGTGTTACAGTGTTACATAATTTTATCATTATTTTTGGCTTGTCGTGATAATTTTTTGTTATAGATTTGAAATTCTTTATTATTCCATAACTTCATTTAAACTTTCTGTGCAGTGATTTATACTATTGAGTTCCAAAAATAAGGGTTGCCTCATGCTCATATATTGTTGTTTCTGCATGAGCATAACAAATATCCAACTACCGCGGATATCAATAAAATAATTACAACAAAAATACCATGTAAAGTAGTTGATCCTCATTATTACAAGGTCGTGAAAAGTTTCATGATTCATGGCCCATGTGGTGCTGCTAGAAGATCTTCTCCTTACATGTGGAATGAGAGATATACCAAACCTTTTCCTAAGAAGTTTATGGATTCAACCATAATTGATGAAGATGGTTATCCTATTTATAGAAGAAGAGATAATGGAAGAACTATCTAGAAGGATCGTATTGACTTGGATAACAGGTTTGTCGTGCCGCATAATCGTTTTATGTTAATGAAGTATGGTGCACACATAAATATGGAATGGTGCAATCAGTCAAAATCCATCAAGTACTTATTTAAGTATGTTAATAAAGGGCATGATCATGCCACTGCTGCTTTTTCCCAAAGTGTACATGATGAGGGTTCACAGGATGTTGATGAAATCAATATGTATTATGATTGTAAAAACATATCACTCTGTGAAGCTACTTAGAGGATATTTGGATTTCCTATTCACATAGACAACCTTCGGTGGAGAGGCTATCATTTAATCTTCCAAATAAACAAAATTTCAATTTCTTTGATGATGATCCAATAGATGATGTTGTCAATAGACCAGTGTAAGGAAATCAATGTTTTTAAGTTGGTTTGAGGCAAATAAAAGATTTTCTGAAGCAAGACAGCTAACTTATGCAGAATTTCCTCTTAAGTTTGTGTGGAAATCAGATTTAAAAAGATGGGAGAAAAGAAAAACTTCTACATTTAAGATTGTAAGGATTTTCTTTGTTCCTCCTGGATCTGGTGAACTATACTACCTCAATTTATTTTTGGATGTTATTAAAGGTCCAACATGTTATAAGGATGTTAAGTTTATAAACAATTATGATCACACCACTTTTAGGGGTGCATGTTATGTACCTTGCTTATTGGATGATGATAAAGAATATGTGGATGCCATAAAGGAGACAAGTAATTGGGGTATGCCATCGTATCTTAGGAAATTATTTTCTATGTTGTTGTTATCAAATTTGATGTCACGACCAGAAAATGTTTGGCAAAAAACATGGCAATTATTGGCAGATGATATTCTTCATGAAGAAAGAAAATTATTGAATAATCCAGGTACAAATATAATTCTTATATTTTCACGTTATGATAGTATCTTATATAATTTTGGTGTGCATGTGATAATGACAAATGAATTATTCATTCTTAGGATATTGAAAATATTTATTTTCAAAGAGGAGATAAATTGTCTTTATAGTGATAAACAAATGTCAAAAACTTGAATAATTAAAGTGATTATATCTGTTCATCAATTGTAGTTCAATTAAAAATGGCTGAAATTCATTTTGATATTTTCCCCCCATCGAGTTAAGATCTTTATATTGCTACATAAAATGGGGTTGTTGGGAATGTTTCCTCGAAATCTACAAGCCAAATTTGATAAATAATATTCTAAGACATCCCTAAAACAAAGAACCATAACATAATTCTAGTGCTGTCACTAAATTAGATAATGATTATTTTATGTAATCATGTAACTTTTATTTTTACATTATATCCATTGAGATGATGTTTATTTTTGTTCTTTCAGAAGCACATCTATGCGATAATGAATTAAAAAATCATTTTTTATAGAAGTTGGAAAAAATTTTGAAAGGTTGCGGAAGACTTTTTCTAGATTTTTCAATAATGCCAAGTCCTCTTTACAATGAGGAAGAAGTTGACAATAGCAACAAATTAATTCATGATGAATTGCGGTATAATAGACGTTCTTTGTTGGATGAATATCAATGTATATTGCTGAATTTGAAAAATGAACAAAAATCTATTTATCATAAAATTATGATAGCAGTGGATGAAAATAGAAGTGGATTGTTCTTCATATATGGTTATGGAGGAACTAGCAAGACATTTATTTGGAGGACTTTATCTTCTGGAATACGATCTAGAGAAGATATTATGTTAACTGTTGCATCAAGTGGGATTGCATCATTTTTGTTACTAGGAGGTCAAACTGCTCATTCAAGATTTGCAATTCCCCTCAATCCAACCTAAGATGACACTTGCAATATAAAGCAAGGTATTCCCCTAGCAAAATTGATCATCAAGGCAAAGTTGATTATCTGGGATGAGGTGCCAATGATGCATAGATACTATTTTGAAGCTCTTGATCAAACTCTTAGAGATATTCTTAGATTTGAAGCCACTTCCAATTTGGATCGACTATTTGGAGGTAAAACAGTTGTTCTAGGTTGTGACTTCAGACAAATTTGCCTGTCATTACAAAAGGTACTCGATAAGATATTGTTAATGCTACTTTAAACTCTTCTTATTTGTGGCCCCACTGTGAAGTTTTGAAATTGACAAGGAATATGAGATTGCAGGGAAATTAGTTACGGCCATATTTAGAAGAGTTAAAAGAGCTTTCAGATTTGATTTTGGCAATTAGTGATGGAAAAATTGGAAGTTCTATTGATGGAATTGAAAAGGTCCGATTGCCTGATGATATTCTCATACATAACTGTGATGATCCAATATCTGCAATTATCGAAAGTACTTATCCTGATTTTCTCAATCATTCTAATGACATAAACTACCTCTAGGAAAGAGCAATTTTTGCTTCAACTCTCGATATGGTTGGATCTGTCAATGAATATATGGTTGCACTCAATCACAATCCCGAGAAGACCTACTTGAATTTTGATACGATTTGTATGTTTGATAATGCTTTTACAGGTTTGGACCAAGTGCATACACTGGAATTTCTAAATAGTATTAAATATTCAGGAATTCTGAATCACTCTATTACTCTTAAGGTAGGTATTCCTGTGATGTTATTAAGAAATATAGATCAGTCATCGGGAATATGTAATGGAACAAGATTGGTCATCACAAGACTTGAAAATCGAGTTATTGAAGCCAAGGTTTTATCAGGTAATATGCCTGGAGAAAAAGTATTTTTCCCAAGAATGACGTTGACTTCATCCGATGTGAGAATACCTTTTAAGTTTCAATGACGACAATTTCCATTCATTGTGTCTTTTGCAATGACGATCAATAAAAGTCAAGGCCAGTCACTACCTCATGTGGGGTTATTTTTGAAGAAACCAGTGTTTACACATGGATAGTTGTATGTTTTGCTTTCACGTGTGACAAGTAGGAAAGTACTAAAGATTTTAGTTTATGATGATGATGGAAAAATAACAAATGAAGCTAGAAAGGTAGTGTACATTGAAATTTTTCGTAATTTGATTTGACATGTTAATTTAAGCTTTCAAGATTCAGGTGTTGTGATCATGAATGGTTTAAATTTAGTGAATATGTTCATGGTTTATCTACAAAACCATATATATATATATTTAATGAGATAATTTCATTGGTATATCAAATGCAATTTCTAAATGTTATACTTGTGATACACATATGTTTTTGCTTTTTCTTTTGTGAGATTAGACAGGTTATATATAATTGATTGTTCATCAAGAAAATTATATGAGGGAAGAACAAAGGAGATTGCAAGAGGTTATGATGGATCATATTCTGATACACAACAAACTGGCAAAGAGGAGCAGTCTCCAATCCCTTATATTTTAATACATTATAAACTGCCCAGTTAGTTTGGAATGCTAACTCAGCTTTGGGAGTGTTATTGCTATACTACTTTCCAATATTGTAAGTAAAGTTGTGACTCTGTTTATCAAAGTTTTTAATTGTTTTGTTGGGAATCAACTTGTCTTGGAATCAGATTCAGAATAGTAATTATCCTGCAGTACGTAAGGCTATTAAAATCTTATGCTTTTTTTATAACACCATAGAGGATGCAAGTATGGAACCTTTTGGCATTTTTATCTACCTATATATTATGTCCAGTAGAATTTGTTAAGGCTTACTAGATAATCATGATGTTGCTTTCACGCTGTATGTATTGTACTATTAGTGGCCAGATATGGAAGCTTCCTATCATGTTTGAGAAGTTTCTCTTATTGTGTTTAAATTCCTGTGTGAGTATGTTGAATAATACCATCACATCTGCATAACTCTTTGTATAAATTTACTATTGCATCTTAGAGTTGTCTCCCGTTTTGGGCTCTCCTTCAAAAGAACTTCAGTAAAACTATGCATAAATATTCTAGGCCACAGAATGCATATGGATTGCACTGTTTTCGTGATTCCATGTTTTTGGTTGTAGGAGGAGGCATAATCTATCAGGAGTGCAAGCCACTCATGGTACAAGACAATGATCTCAGATTCCGACTATGCAGAGTTCGACAACTTCTCAAAGTGGCTTGGAGTTTCTCAGTAAAGGGACTTCTATTTATGAGAATCATGTTGGAGAGTATTTTGTTTACTTTTTCTTTAGTCTGTTCTTTTGTTCTACTTTTGTGGTCCAAGAAATGAAAGATATTGAGCAAGAGGAAAACTACAGGCTCCTTGCCTGGCTTTCCCCTGCTGACATTTTGAGTTTTTCGTTTAGCTGGAGTATTACTTTACGTGGTATCGAATCAAGGATTTTTATTGAGTAGTTTCTTTTTAATGGTTTCTAATATTGCATGTGTGATTTATATTTCTCTGTTGCAGATACATATAATAACTGTTTGATAATAAAAAATGCAGCTTATAATTCTTGTACTGGACAGGTACATGATTAATTATTGTTTATGGGGTGGTTTCCATCAGTATTGATGAGTTTTTGTTGCTTCAATAGTTCAAGGTTGTGTCGAACTGATTGAATGATCTGATGGTTTTGAGCCTTTGATTATAATATGATTTTGTTGTCGTGGCTACATAAAGGCATTTTGAAAACATTCTTTTTACCGTTGTGGTAGTGATACTTTTTTTTTCACTCTATGCCTTTGATTATTTGATATTGTGATTTTTGTACCCACAAAGGCATGAAACAAGCTTTTTACCCTGAGATCAAGGTAAGGTTTGTGTACACACTACAACCCATCCACTTTGTGGATTATAGAGGATGTGTTCATTTTAGCAACATAGGCATATCAAACTTCTTTTCGAATTAGGAATTAGTATGGGTGTGGTTGGGTTTTTTTTGGCCAAATGAAAGTTATATCCTAAACATAACATCACTAAAGAATTTTCTTTATGGTTTTAGAATCTAAAATCTTAAGTTGCTTTTACAGTAGTTGTGTTTATCAAAGTATAAAATTGTTGATATGATATAGTAAGGGATCCCATCGCTGAGCTTCAGATGTCACTAGCTTTACTTTACAAACATTGCGAGTAGTTGAAAGACCTGATACGAGTAGTTTAACTTGGAGTACTTGCAGATGTCCCAGGTAGCAATTGAGGAACTTGGAGTGTCCACCGGCAGCAAAACCAAATGTATTCTTATTAAACTGAATCATGAAGCCATCATGAGGAACCTGTGAATTGTTCTCAAACATCATGCTATAAATACATGTCTGTCTCTTCGCACCAGTTGGGCATTGATTTGTAAACCTTACCCACTAGAGGCTGGCAATACAACGGGTAAAGAAGGGCTGATAGGGGTTGCAGGCCGTTCAGCTGACACAATAGCACTATTTGCAGTTATCCATGCCAAGGTCAAGTAAAAAAAAGTGCAGGAGCTACAGGTGCAGCTGGTTGCCTTGCTGTAAGATGCTGAGCATTAGTTGTACTAGCTGGCGGTGACGCACCACTTTCTTCCACAGGAGCATGAGAATCAGAATAACCCTGTTCATGTAATACCTCGTATTTCCCTAGCCTAGATTAATCCTCAGTACATGGTGTTTTGCGGAGAAATTTTAACTTTTTGAAAGAAGAGTCGCCACCTAATTTTGAAAAGGAATTAAGAAACCTTTTTATTTTACTTCAAACAATTCAAAATAGAAAAATTATTTTAAGTTAGAGATTCTAGATAAGCGGTTCCTATTAACATTTTAGGAAGGTGTTAGGCACCTAAAACGTCCGCTAACTTGCGGTTATCCGGACTGTTTGAAAACGTCTTTTGATTAACTACTAAAAAGATTAATTTGTTTAAAAGTGATTGATTTTTTAGAAAAAAGACTTGTGTAAGATAGATTTAGGCGACTTAGTAGGGATTTTAACTAAGTCTAAACAAAGCTAATAAACAAATAAACACATAAAAGGGAAGGGAGGAGAAAGTAAAGGATTTAGGCCATTGGGCCCAAATCAACGGGACCTGTCCTAGTCTAGTTGGGCTTCCGACCCGTTTCTCCTTTCACCTGTCCTATTTCTATGTTTTTGAGCCCTTTGGCTCGAGTTTTCGCTTCACCTGTGTTAAGTACAACTTTGGCTTCAAGGCTGAAATAAATGAATAATTAAATAAGTAAAATAAATAAAATAAGGGCGTTAATGCTTAAATAAATAAAACGACAAATTAGACTTTTGCATCTTTTTGCCGCTACAGATATGGGAATTTAACCCATTTTTCTTATTTTATCTTCTTGCGCCCATACGTCAAGTGACTGACTTCGAACTTGGTCTTTGGAATCGGCTAGAAGAAGTGGACCGGCCGCATTGGCCCTTGGAAATATGCAAAGGGAAAGAGTCCTTGTATGACTCGGACAATTTCCATGTAAAGAACAATAAATAATATTAACATATGATTGACTAAAGAAAGAGGAAAGAAATTAAAGGAAATTAATGTGGGTTTAATTAAAAATGGCAGCATACGGATCTTCAATAATCAATAAAGTAGGCAAATTCACAAAGGCTGGTATGCGACTAAACTAGGATAGAAAAATATATGAAGGTAGAGAATACGTGATTAACTAAAGAACTACATGACGCAGATCTTAACTAATCTGTTAGGACATTGTTTTCGAAAATGGCAAAACAAATTCAAGAATACAAAGGCAAAGCATATGACACCTTCACGACTAATTTGGAATAATTGCTTATGCACATAGGGATAAGATTAGCCCACGTTGAGAAGACTCATTAAAGGACAATAAATAGTTGGGTGAAAGCTCATAGCCCAAACAAAGGCTCTTTCTTGGAAAATATTTAAACCAAAGCTAGGATTTTAACATAAAATCTTCTCAGGGAAATCACACATTTTACATCTATTGGCACTCAATCGCAACGGAGAACCAATCAACACCTAAAGCATGACTTCAAGACATTCTCTAGCACAAACAGATGCCTGAAACAGAGGCAGTAACCATCTTTCATTAACACAATTGGAGACACAACGCGAATTGTAGAATGCAACACCATCACATATATACACATTTTTTAACATGCTTATATGTATAGGGAGTCTTTAAATCTTCCGATTATAAGGAAAGAAAACACTGATCTCATGACAATATTCAAACTTTGAATATAATTCAACCCAGGCAAAACCAACACCCACCAAAATGAAAAATGTAATCTTGAGTAACGACATGAAAATCAGAAAATTACCCCGACTATGGAATAGAGAAAAGAAAGAACAAGGAAAACGGAGGCCACAAGATGGAACATTACCGGTTCAACAGTTACGATAACGACAAATAGTGAAGGCAAGCAAAACCACAGAATGTTTCAATCGTCTTCCTTTTTCAGACCGAGTCGAACAAAACGGTCATTGAGATATCCTAGGATTTTTGGTACGTTTTTTGGACCTTACTCTCATTTTCCCTTTGGTATATAATAAACCAAAGGAGCCTACGAGGTGTTCCTGCTAGCAACACTGCTAGCTTGACAGCCGTGACACCAACTAGTGGTAACCACATGATCAACACAGTCAAACAACAACTACGAAACAAACAACATCTGGCTAGAAACTGCTAAATAAACTAAAAGCAACAGACAGAAAACTTATATGGTCTTTGAAACCTCTACAGCAATCAGCCCATAACACCAAAAGTGGATGACAGATTATGGAACCAAGATAAAAAAAATGAAAAAACGTGATACAATCCGAATAAGAATTAATCCTGACATAACAATACATCCAACACTTTTCACTAAAAATGAAAACTTATATGGTCTTTGAAACCTCTACAGCAATCAGCCCAGCATACAAGATAATCTCAAATTGCTTAGGACTACAGAATAGTGAGATGAAGCAAAAGCAATCTTAAGCTTAAAGGAATAGGACATTACCTTTCAAGAAGTGGCAAAATGAGACTCGATCTATCAGTAAAATTGTCCCCACGGGGAGCTAATATTGCTGACTCGGGAATTCCCAATCAATCGACTAGCTTCCCAGAAAAGAATGAACGAGAGAACTTTCGCAAAATAAACTTTTACTTTCAGAATTTCCCAAAATTCAAACCTAGCTTTGGAAATAGTATCCCCATAAGAAGAATTCCCCCCCGCCCCCCAAATTTTTGAACCAGCCTAAAAATTCCTCCTTCAATTTCTTTCAAAACCTCTGAATCTTCGACCTAAACTTCGAACTAAAATACTCAGAAATTTTCCTTTCTCTCATACCTTAAAAATTCAAACCCTAAAAATGACGCAAAAGAAAACCCTTCCCTTTTCGAACCTCCCCCCATTTTCGACTAATTAAATTTTTTATTTTTCTAAGAGCCTAAAAAGAGAAAATCCCCTTCCAGAAGAGAAATAAGACCACGAAAACAGTGGTCCCAAGATCCTTTATATAAAATAAAGGGTTGGGGCATTTTCGAAATTCGAAAGAAGGAATTTTGAATTCCAATTCCAAAATTTTCCTCCCCACAGCCTGTTTTCATCCATCGATTGTACCCTTTTTTGTTGTTTCTCATGAAATCCAAAAATGGAGTAGCCAATAAAAAGAACTTCTCCCCAAGAACCAATGATAAATCTCCACCAACGTACGAATTATTACCATGATACCCGAGATTCATGGAATTGAAATATTGAGAGGCCACTTTTGCCCTATTCTAGAAGATTCGAGCATCCTCTTCATACAAATTAGCTAGGAGGCACGTGTGATGTATAACAGAGGAAAAAAATGTGTTGATTTTGGTCACTGGGTTCGCGGGTATGGTTCGGATTGACGGGTCCTTGTTGCTGTTGTTGATTGATATTATTGAGGCATGTTGAAGGCTGGTTGTACGTGTATTTTGTACGCTGTTGTTGTTTGCTGTTATGTTGAAGAAAGAACAAGAGATAGGCCGAGTTGGTTTTAGTTGAAGTGGGATTGGGGTTACTGAATGTTGTTGGGCCGTGTATTAATTATTGTTAAAGTTGGCTGGTGATCGGCCCCAAAATAAAAAAGGGTTGCTCGTGAATGGTTTGCTTTTGGTCCTGGGTACTGGGTTTCAATTTGGGTCAAATGAGTAGAGGGTTTCGAGAATTAGGATTCTGATTTTGGATTACAATTTAGGCAATCAAATTTAAATTCTAGCAAAATTGAATACCAATTGGTCAATTGCATTTACAATTGGGGCCAATTTGATTTCAATTAGAGTCGAATTTGATAAATTGACTAAATTAAATCAAAATTTGATACGAATTAACTTCTTGATTCAATAAAACCAAACACATATTTATCCAAATAAATCATTTGAAATCATTTTCAAGATAAGCCTTGCCTAAAAAATTCGATATTTTGTAAAAATGAAATTTTTAAGTAACAAAATTATAAAATTTCATATAATTGAACGCGAACATATATAATCGCCACTTAAGATGGCAATTTTACTCAAATAAATATTTTAAAAATCCTTTGTTCAGATAAAATGAATGCTGTAATTTTATTTGGAAATTAAAGAAGCTCCGAATTAAACTTAGTTGTAGGGGGGCAAAAATTAGGTGTCAAAAACTGCCCCCTCCCTTTGGGTAGGGTGGATGCAAGTAACCCTAGGCAAAGGGAGGTTGATGTTCCTAATTTTTTGCCTGACCACAGATTTGAATCTGAAAGAGGCTGGTTTTCTGCACGAGTTTCATGGAGTTATGGCCGAACCTCAGTACCAGGTTTCCTACATATCTTAGGTTATATGAGAATTCAAGCCATTTGTAGTTCATAAAACTTGATTGCAAGTACAGTTTTCAAAAGAATTCACCAACTATCAGGGTTTTAGAGTTTTTGATAAAACTGAGAAACTGGGGAATAAAGGGATTAGGGGGAAAATTGGAATGCAGTCAATTTTTCTACATAGAGCTCAGCCTATATATCCCCGAGACTCAGGGGATCAGACTGCTTGTAGTTTGATTCAATTGGTAGAAAAGATAGTTTTTTATTTTAGACGATCTTTAGCTTGGGATGAGTGACAAGTTAATCGAGTTGCAGAAAAGAGGCTTGTAACCTCTTAACCATGAACGTGGAGCTCTTCACATCCATAGGTAAGAACTTACGTAAGCATAATTTCCAAAACTCTAAGTGTGTTTCCACCCGAATTTGAAAGAAAAAGAAAGTTCCCTGAGTATGAGTTAACAAACATCCCAGAAGTAAAGATGAGACCAGAATATCCAAAAAATACCCACATGCCTTCTAATAGAGGTGTGGTTAAATAGTGGTGGTGATCATCATTTAGCTCGCATCTAGAGAGTTTGACATCCCTCTCCAGACTATGTCCCATTTTGGTGCTGAGAAAGAGTTCCACTTTGTGCTGTATCCTTTTTGGAGTCATCTGCACCTGTGGTTTTGATTTGAGATTTTCATCTTCTCGGATGCTCTCGACAATGCTTCAGGCAAGATGTGTTAGTGTTAAACATAATTCACGAAAGAGGTAAGTAATCTTTTACCATATCTCCATATAAGTTGTGGCCTAAAAAACGAAGTCATCCTTTATTGTACCTGTTTGATGGGAAATAACTCGCAATAACAGACACAAAAGCTCCTTGGTTGTTGTATAAATAGCTCATCTGACGAGCGAATATGTTTTCAAAGTGGGTTGGCCTTTTTGGACACCGTCGATACTTTATGCAGAACGGTCTCTACAACCGTGTAATGTTGTGCTGGAGTGGCAACCCTTTTGGTTAACTATATCACTTGTTGTATGTGGAATGATAACCTCTCCGGTTACAGTCGATGATCAATTTATAAATTTTTCTTAAATTATCAATCTTTGGATAATCTTGCGTATTATTTGATATTGGATACGAGGCGACTTACAGATATCCTTTGAATTTCTAGATTTTAGGTAATCCTGCACATCATCCGACTTCAGATAAGAGATGACTTACAGATATCCCTCCAATCGCTAGCTTTCAGGTGTTCCTGCACATCATCTGACCTTGGATACAATATGACTTATAGATAATCCCTCAAATTGATCGTCTTTGGGTAATCCTGTACATAATCGATCTTGTATATGACGCGGATTATAGAGAGACCTTGGATGCATCAATTTGATAATCTCGTATATCCTCCGGTAAGGATTTAGTTGCGACTTACAGATAACCTTTGAACTATCAACTTTTGGGCGATCTTGCACACTATCCGATTAGGATATTATTGTGGCTTATGGATGACCTACAGGATATCAACGTTGTCGATAGATATATTGGATGCTGATGATATCCTCTACACCAGCATTGTGTCTAGCATGTCGACAGATATATTGGATGCTGATGATATCCTCTACGCCAGCGTTGTGTCTAGCGTGTCGACAGATATATTGGATATTGATGATATTCTCTACGCCAGCATTGTGTCTAGCGTGTCGACAGATATTGAATGTTGATGATATCCTCGACGCCAGCATTGTGTCTAGCGCATTAACAGATATGTAATGTCCTTTGCGGCAATGATATGCAATGGCCATTGTGCCAGTGATAAAATAATTTTACCTGGCTTCATTTGTCAGTGTCCTGCTTTCTACATGTACCTGTACTCAAGGTAGACGATTAGTAGACACAAATTCGCTTAGGAAACTTCTAAATACGATACGTGTAAACAAGACAAAGTTCTTTTGTTTGTCGCCTACGATCTCAAGAAATGAGATGGACAAATCAAAAGGTCCTCAATAAATGGGCATTAAACCTATTTTTAGGGCTGCCCTAAAATACCATTCTTGGGCATTAATGATCTGTTGTGGCTCCTAATTCGCTCAGGGATTTTTGAAAGAGACTCTCATTTTGCGTATTGATCCCTGCATCCACAGAAAAATGATTAGTTGAATGAAATTACTCTATGTTGACCTTCTTCGATCCTTGATTTGCTCCTTGCCATCTCTTGAGCATTCCACCATATTGAGACTTCCACCCTGACACTCTATCCCAAATGATGTCTAGGCTAGTACTAAGTAAGTGAGTTGTAACATTTTTTAAAATAGTCTTAAATTTTTGAAAATAATTTTGAAAACTTCTGTAAAATTTTAGAAAATTTCTGCCAGTTATGTCATGTATTAGCTCAATGAACGTCTTCCTCGCGGTTCTAACTATATCCGATAGATAGTTTCCAAAACTCATGATTATTGTTGGAGGGTTTCTTCAAGTAGTTCTATCATAGCCAAAAATTGAGTCTACCCAGACTTTGTTATAGTTGGTGGTTTCCAAAGCTTTAACCTCTGGTACTGGGGAATTTGGAATATGTTTCGGCATTTGATGGAAGTTTTGAGGTCTTCCTCAAAATTTCTGCCCCAGTTTAAACTTGTTTAAGGTAATACCAATCTGAGTGGATCTGAAGTCTTTGCCGATCTTTATTCTCTTTGTTGGATGTCGATCTTCTCTTGTGAATTTTCAAGATTCCTTCTCGAAAATTTTGCCCCAGTTTCCATTTCCTAGGGTTATATGACCGAGACATTGGGGCGCCTACATATCCCGTTGAAGTAGGAATCAGGTCAAACATAGTTCAGGCTACGCTAGGGATACACAAAAGAAATTAATGGGTTGACCGAAGCCAGCATAGGCCGCCTATGTATCCCTTTTATTAGGAATTCAGGTCACACTTAGTTCATACATAGGGGGGAAATTGATTCTAGGCAGTTACACACTAGAAAACAACATTATTACAAAGGTGATTACAAACAAACTAAGAAAACACAAAAACTAGAGCGTCATTCAAACATAATATCTCTTTACCGCATCAGAATTGATTGGTTTGGTCCACTCTGTCCCATCCATCTCAGACAAAATTAGAGCTCCTCCAGATAGCACCTTGCGAACTATGTATGGCCCTTGCCAATTTGGAGCGAACTTGCCCTTGTACTCCTCTTAGTGAGGGAATATTTATTTGAGAACCAGTTGCCCCACTTCAAATGCTCGAATTCTTACCTTCTTCTTAAAGGCACGAACCATCCTATGTTGATACAGTTGATCATGGCATACAGCAGCCAGTCTCTGTTCATCAATTAACATGAATTGTTTATAGCGAGCACGGACCCATTCTTCGTTACTCAGTCCAACTTCCTGAATAATCCTTAGGGAAGGTATTTCGACCTCAGCGGATATCACAGCTTCATTCCCATAAACTAGTAAATAGGGAGTTGCTCCTGTGGAGGTTCGAACTGTTGTTCGATACCCTAGCAAGGCGTAAGGTAACATCTCATGCCATGATCTATCATTTTTGACCATCTTTCTCAAGATCTTCTTGATATTCTTATTAACAGCTTCTACGGCTCCATTCATTCGGGGACGGTATGTTGTTGAGTTTTTATGTATAATCTTGAACTGATTATAAATTTCTTTCATCAAGTGACTGTTCAGGTTTTCCTCATTATCAGTAATAATCAATTCGGGCACTCCGAATCGACAAATCAAGTTATTCCTGATGAAATCTGCAAGCAGCTTTGACCCACTTAGTGAAATAATCAATGGTAACCAAAATAAATTTATGCCCATTCGATGCTAGTGGATCTATTGGTCCGATGACATCCATGCCCCAAGCTACAAAAGGCCAAGGATAATTCATTGCGTGAAGCTCGTGTAGAGGAATTCGAATCAGATCTCCGCGTATTTGACATTTTGGACATCTCTGCACAAACTTACTACAATCATTTTTCATAGTCATCCAAAAGTAACCGATTCTCAAGATCTTTCTGGCAAGGACAAAACCATTCATTTGGGGCCCACAAACTCCAGTGTGTACCTCATTTATCAACTTATTGGCTTCTGCCGCATCGACACATCTTAGGAATCCCAAATCAGGAGTCCTCCTAAAAAGAATTTCTCCACTTGGAAAGTAATTCTTTGCCAAACACCGGACTGTCTTCTTTTGGTTGTTACTAGCCTCTTCAGGATATATTCAGTTTCCAAATACCTATTAATGTCATAGTACCAAGGCCTTCCATCAGTCTCCTCTTCCACGTGTATGTAATGTGCGAGTTGCTCCTTCAGGCTTATTTCCAAAGGATCGATGTAACTCTGATCTGGGTACTAAATCATGGAAGATATCGTGGCCAAAGCGTCAGCTAACTCGTTTTGTGTTTGTGGGATATGTCTGAAATCAACATCCTTGAATCTTCCGCATAATTCTTGCACCAGCTCCACATAAGGAGTAATCTTGGAGTTTTTTACCGCCCATTCTCCCCGTACCTAGTGAATCAGCAAATCTGAATCTCCGATGGCTAGCAATTCACGAACACCCATATCAAGTGCCAATTTGAGCCCCAAGATGTAAGATTCATATTTAGCTATGTTGTTGGTGCATGGAAAACGTAACTTAGCAGTTACCAAATAATGCTGGCCTTTTTCTGACACCAAAACTGCTCCAATTCCTGAACCTTTGAAGTTGACCGCCCCATCAAAAAATAGCCTCCATCCGGGGTAGATTTTCGTGATATCTTCTCCTACAAACAAAACTTCCTCGTCTGGAAAGTATGTCCAAAGTGGCTCGTATTCCTCATCAACTGGGTTTTCAGCCAAATAATCTGCTAAGGCTTGCCACATGATTGCTTTTTGGGTTACATACACAATGTCAAACTCACTCAGCAACATTTTTCACTTGGCTAGCTTTCCTGTAGGCATGGCCTTCTGGAATATATACTTCAATGGATCCATTCTCGAGATGAGGTAAGTTGTATAGGACGACAAATAATGCCTCAACTTTTGTGTCGTCCAAGTCAAAGCACAACATGTCCTTTCTATAAGAGTGTAATGGGCTTCATATAGTGTGAACTTTTTACTCAGGTAGTAAATGGCTTTCTCTTTCCTGCGGGTCTCATCATGTTGCCCGAGGACGTATCCGAAAGCATTTTCTGAGACTGACAGGTAAAGCAATAATGGAATTCCTTCTCTCGGTGGGACCAAAACCGGTGGTGCAGACAAGTATTCCTTGATGCGATCAAAAGCTCTCTGACATTCTTCTGTCCACTCATTCAGTGCATTTTTCTTCAACATCTTGAGAATTGGCTCGCATATGACTGTTGATTGAGTGATGAATCTGCTAATGTAATTTAGACGAGCCAGGAAACTCATAACTTCTTTCTTGGCCCTCAGCGGTGGCAAGTCTTGAATTGTCTTGATTTTGGATGGGTCTAGCTCTATCCCCCTTCTGCTGACAATGAACCCCAACAACTTCCCTGATGGCACACCAAAAGCACACTTAGCAGGATTTAACTTCAAACTGTACCTTCTTAATCTGTTGAAGAATTTCTCCAAATAAGTTAGATGATCCGAACTCTCGCGGGATTTGATAATTACATCATCCACGTACACCTCAATCTCCTTATGGATCATATCATGGAAAATCGTCGTCATGGCCCTCATATATGTTGCACCTACGTTCTTGAGACCAAACGGCATTACCCTGTAATGATAAAAACCCAAGGGCATAATAAAAGCCATTTTTTCTGCATCTTCCTCATCCATCAGTATCTGATGATATCCGGTAAAACAATCAACGAATGACTGCATTTCATGTTTTGCACAGTTATCGATGAGGATGTGGATGTTGAGCAATGGAAAATTATCTTTAGGACTAGCTCTGTTCAAGTCTCTATAGTCAACACAAATCCGAATCTTGTCATCTTTCTTTGGCACAGGGACGATGTTGGCCAACCATGTCGGATATTTTGTGAACTAGACAACCTTAGACTGGATTTGTTTTGTCACTTCTTCCTTGATCTTTAGACTTAAATTTGGCTTGAATTTTCTCATTTTTTGCTTGACTGGATCAAACTCAAAATTTATCGGCATTTTATGTGACACAATGCTGGTGCTCAACCCTGGCATATCATCATAGGACCAAGCAAACATATTGATATACTCCCGCAATAGATGGATGAGCTCTTCCCTTTGTGGTGCCGCGAGGTGGACACTGATACTGGTATCTTTGATTTCATCGTGATCTCCCAAGTTGACTGTTCCAATTTCTTCCAGATTGGGTTTTTTGCAATTCTCAAATTCCTCCATATCTTCAACTAACCGTTCCTCATCATCGTCCCCTTCATTTTGTTTGTTCAAGCTTTGACATGACACAATATTGGAAGGTTTTAAGCTACTATTACTGTAATTGACAAACAAACTAAGTTAGATGATAAGAAAATAACAAAACATATGACTAGGAGCATTTTAGGACTAATATAGTTTTCCAAATAAATGAAGGCCTTTTCATTGAAATTTGATAATAATTACAAAACCATGGCTTATGACTTGCACAAATACAAGCCCTCACCTTTTTTGAAAGCAATAAGATACAAAAATAAAGTTTTAAGATATAAAGGGTGGATCGTGTGGCCTCCTTCGGATCATCATCGATTTCAAAACTATTAGTAATTGTCCTTTCATCTACCACAAGGGACGACAGGTTATGAGTAGAGTGGAGGTCCAATTTTGCAAAGCCTCCCCTGGCGCAATTTGCTTTACCCCGCTGGACTCTGGGAGATCCTCTGGTACAACATTGCATCCTTCAAACAAATCTCTTATCCCATCCCCAAGACCAGTATCATCTGACATCTCTCGTATGGGAAATGACTGAAACAGGAGTGACAAGGGCCTAAACAAACTCTTTTCTGGCTCATCCTCAACCCTATCTTTTTTGGTAGGCTGATACCCTAACCCGTGCTTAGAGCTTCTCTCTGGGATCACAATAGGCTTGATAATTCCTTGTAAATTCTTTCCCAAGCCTCAACTAGGTTCAAACTCATTTCTTAACATCACAGTTGCAATCATTTTGTAGACAGAAGGCATGATTTTTGGGTGTCGAATCTCTTTCCGCAGCGTTTACAATTTCCACTGTATAGAAACTAGTACCTTTTGGAACATCTTCAATCACCGGCACATAACCATTGGGATGGTCGCTCGACTTCCTTCTCCTTGGATGACTACTTCATGATCTTTCCAAATGAGCTTCAATAATTGATGAAGGGGTGATGAAATTGCCTTTGCCCCGTGTATCCATGGTCTTCCCAAAAGTAGGTTGTAGCTAGGATGGATATCCATAACATGAAACTTAGTCCAAAACTCAGCACGCCCTATTTAGATGTGCAAATCAATCTCTCCTATGGTATCTCTCTGCCCTCCATCGAATGCTCTCATATTTACGTGGATTTGATGAATTTTCCCCAGATCATAGCCCATTTAGACCAATATGGAGAGGGGAAAAATATTCACACCAGATCCATCGTCTATTAATACCTGATTAATTGCATAATCTCGATAAATGACAGTGATATGTATCGCTTTGTTGTGCATTGCTCCTTTAAACGGAAACTCTTCATCACTGAATAATATGCGATGGTTCCCCATAACGTTCCCTATTATCGCAGCCAAATTCTCAATGCTCATTTCTGCAGGAACATACGCTTTCTCCAAGACCTTCGACAAAGCCTGTCGGTGGTGTTGCGAGCTCAATAATAGTGCCAAGACAGAGATTTGGGCTAGTGTTTTCTCTAAGTGTTTGACAATTGAGTAATCCTTTGGTTGCATAAGCCTCCAAAACTCCTCAGCCTCTCCTTCAGTAATTGGCCTTTTCTGTGAATCCTTCTTGTTGGTCAATTCCTCAGGAATGTAACATCATCCTGATCGCGTCATCCCCTGGGCAGCGGCAGTTTGCACAATAAATTCCTTCTTTGGAGGGGGAGCGTACACTTGAGTCGGTGCAGTCGTCACTATAAATGGGGCTTTATCGCTGATACTTAAGGCATCCACAACTTTCTCTATCTTTTCTACCTCTTCTGCCCTTTTGCGCTTTTCAGAGTTCACCTGGGTAATGGTCTTGCCAGATGCTCATTCGCCTTCTATTTCAATCTGTTAAATGTAGATCCCCCATGGTTGGGCATTGGATTACTGCTAACATTTGGAGTAGGTGCCTGGAGCTTGATGACCTTTTGATCAATCAGATCTTGGATTCTGTGTTTCAAGATAAGACAGTCCTCGATACTATGCCCTACTGCCCCTGAATAATAGGCACAATTTTGATCAGGGTGATAAAATCGGGAGCTAGGATTGATAGGCTTTGGCTGTACTGGTTGCAAATGACCAATAGTCTTTAATCTTTCAAACAATTGGGTGCGACTTTCAGCTAGTGGGGTAAAGTTTCGGGGAGGTTTCTTTTCGTGATTTGGATGCTGGGGTTTATACGGGCTTAGGTTTGTAGGAGGGGTTACTTGGTGGTAATTTGGAGGTGTTTGGAAATTTGTTCAGCTATTTGGGGGAGTAGTTTGGAAATGAGACTGATAATTTGGAGGTGAAACTGGGTATTGGGGAAAGATATTTTGCTGTGGAACTTGGTATGATAGTGGGATGTTTGGGAGTGGAGTTTGGTATTGGGGGTGGACGTATAATGCGTGCGAAAGGTTAGGTGATAGCGGGGAAGATAAAACATTTTTAAAGTTGAACCGTTGTTTCAATTTTGTAACAGAATTGGCAGAAACCCCACCTATCTCTTCTTTCTTCTTCTTAGAAAATATGGCAGTTCTAGATGATGGCGGGGTTTTGGTAATTTTTCCTGTCTGAATACCTTCCTCTAATGATTCTCCTATTTTTACCAAATCTGCAAAGGTCGCTCTGACAGTGGACACCATCCTGGTACAATAATCTCCTTCTTAAGTGTGAGAGAACACGGATACCATTTCCTCCTCGAACATGGGGGACTACACTTTAGCAGCTTCTTTCCTCCAACAAAAAGCATAATCTCGAAAACTCTCAATGCTCTTTTGTTTAATCCGATCTAGTGAATACCGATAGGGGACTATTTCAATGTTGAATGCGAATCGGTCAAGGAAACTCTTGGCCAATGTCTTCCAACTAGTCCACCTTTTTGGCTCCTGAGACATGAACCACTCCAAGGCTTCACATTCAAACTTCGACTGAATAGGCGCATTAATAACGCCTCATTTTTCCCTATCCCTACTAGTTGCTCGCAGTACCTTCTTAGATAGGCCATTGGATTTCCAGTACCATCAAATATCTCAAACTTAGGGACTTTGTATCCTTCTAGTAGGTCTACTCCTGGGGGAATACACGAATTGTCATACCCCAAACCGTCGTGGTCCTTGGCCCCGTGAGACTCTTTAATCTTCATGATCTCTTCTTACATGGCTAGTAAATTCCTTTCATACTGGGCCCTCCATTCCTTCTCCTTCTCCTCGTAATGGTCCATCTCAGGGTTAAGAAGGGGTTCATAAATATCAGGGGATATGATGGCTTGAGGGGGATTTGGAAGGAAGGATTGATTTTGCAGATGGAGGGAATTTGGTTAGTAAGTGGGGAGAACGTTTTGGAAATTGGGAATGTTATGTGGGCCTTGTAAGTAGTTTGGCGGAATATAAGAGGGATTTTGCGGATTTGGAAATGAATTTGGTGGATTCGAAGGTAGGTTTGTCGTATTTTGTGGATTTGGGAGTAAATCTTGCAGATTTAGGAATGCATTTTATTGATTTGAGAATGTGTTTTCAGGATTTGAGAATGGATTCAAAGACGGGTTCTGTGGGGTTGCGGATGGATTTTATGGATGGTAGGCGTCTAGATTATTTTCACGATTAGTGTTTTGGACAAATGGAGGAGTGGATCCGGATGATACGTTAGTTGGTTGGTCCCCGAGAATAGGGGTACTGAGGGGAGGGATTTGGAGTGGAATCCCGTGTCCCCCCGGAGCAGGGGCATTGACAGTGATGGCGAAGTTAGCCAATTCTCGAGTGCGATTTTTTTCCTCCTGAAGCAATTCTAATTTTCTTGAAAGTTCCGCAATCATCTCATTCTGTTCCGCTATCATATTATCCCGGATAGCCAATGTGCTTTCTTCGTCATTTCCTGTCATTTTTGAATGATGGTCCAATGATGGGATTTTCTGTGCTTTCGTTCGGGTGAAGTAGGGATGTTCTGCTAGTTTATCAACACGGAGTAATTTCTGTTATCTGCAAAGTAAAACAACTCAAAGGCAAATGTGTTAGTTTCCGTATGTGATAAGTAATGCAAAATATTTGACAGGAAATAATCACACATAGTTGTTCGAGTCATAGCCAAATTCATCCGTAGGTCATAGTGGATAAAATTGTCTTTAATCTCAACAAATGCATATAAGCACATAAAATAGTTATATCACACAAGACATTAAATAACGCATATCCTAATTGGGGTGACCCTATTAGATCCAAGGGTTCAGGCCTAACAATTTTTTGAAAAAAATATATGCTTCCTCAAAGTCAATCCATTAACCCCCAACTCATATAGACACAAAAAGGGCATAAATTCCTACAAAAGATAACGAAACAGGGATACAATTTTTAGGGAAAAGGGGAAATAACATGAAAGAAGATAAGTTCCTGTGCAAGAGAGAATAGAAAAGCTAGCTACTGGAGGCTTCTTCTTCTGCTTTCGCCTTCTTTGCCTTATTTACCTCATGTGCTATTTGATACCTATTGATGATAAGGTGACTTCCGCATAATTGTGCCTTGCATTCGTAAGTCATTTCTCCTATTCTGTCGAATTGGGAGGCCATGCTATCGTCCAAATTGATTAGGCAATTGCCTGGCATCATCAGCGTCTTGCCTAGCTCTTTTCAACTCTTCCCTCAATGTATGTATGGTCAAAGAGTCTTCCATGTGCATCTTTTGGTGCGCAATTTCACTTTTCTAGAACTCATCTTGTATCCTGTGAAGCCGAATTTGATTCTCGGATTCTACATCCACAACCCAAGTGGGCACATTTGGTCCTGGATTCAATGCTCCGGCGAGGCTCTTTTTCAGCCACTCCTTGTAAGTGTTGCTGACTTCAGGTTCATACCCTATACGGAAAGAGACTTCTACCCACTTTTTCCTTCTACATCCATTTATCATATAGTCTTTGAGCGAGGGCTTACTTTCATTATTTCAGTGAAGAATCTGAGCATAGAATTGATTTGAGGCGTCTTCTGCTTGATCTCGAATTGCCTAAGAACTCTGCCAGGATTGTAGGGGCGGGTTCCCCTGAGACCCAGGAGCACTAAAAAAGGCCATTCGCCCCCTCTAATGATGTATTTCCCTGAATGAAGATAGTTAAGGGACCATTGGACATCGCCATCTCTTAATTCTCCAAGAGTCTTAAACCAAAATTCGTGGGATGCTTCCCTTTTGAACTTGTGTAAAAATAACCACATGTCGGGCGATTCTAGCATATTTCTCCTTGTTTTGTGATCAGGTTGTGCCATTCTAGGATTTTTCACCAAATGCATCATCATCCACCATTGTAATATAAGGTTGCAGCCTTGAAAGAAATGATTCTCAAACGTGACATCGTCCCAAAGCGAGATATATGTCGGCGACAATCATAGGGGCTAAGTTGTGGAATACTTTTGTAGAATTGTATTCCATTCCAAAGAAGAGTGCATGGGTCACTGTGACAACCCTCGGATGAATTGTGCCATTTTCCCCCTGTGGGAACACCATGGTTCCAAGTAGGCCTACCACGAATGCAAAAGCTCTCGTTTCCTTCCATTTTGCTTCCGACTCCAATTTATGCCCAAATTTGTGAAAAAAGTTGAATCTTCCAAACCGACGGTACAACTCACGAAAAGTGATAGTTGCTCTATCCCGTTCTCCTAGCCAGGTGTCGTCATCATTTAAAAATGCTTCCTTGATCTTTTGACGATCCCACACATCCGGGACTAAAATATTCTTATCCGGTGTCTCCTTTCTCTTAAAACACATTTCCGTACTCTCGTGGAAAATCAATACCTCTTCAATGGTGGGGTCAATTCAACATCCCCAAACCGAAATACCATGTTCTGATCATCCCAAAAAGTTGTTAGTACATGGATCATTTTGGGCCAAGCGTCCATCTCGATCAAAGAAGGAAGATGCCCAATGTGTGTTCTAACAATCTTTCTCTCTTCTGTACCCATGTAATCCCACCATAGTTTCAGGTAATCTTCGGGTTTGGTGACCATCTTGAACTTTTCATGAGAATGTAATTGAGCCATATCTACATAAAAGAAGACAAAATAAGCCTTTCCCCGACCCCAAAAGATAATGGATTAAACTTAGACAAGCATATATTTCTTCAACACATAAGCATGGTTCGTCTATGATTGACTCGGGGTCAAATAGACATAGGGCAGGTTTTCTAATGGGCCCAATACCCCCCACTCGGATATTGGGTCGTCCTAGGCACATGCCTAAAATAGGGTTTTGTTTTCGTTCTATCCTAAGTGTCTAGAGTGGGTTTGAACATTGGTTCTCAAGCGAACAACTTGAGTTTGAAAATATGAACAACCATCAGACGACTCACGTGCTAATAAGCCGTTCGTATTTCCAACACATTTTGGAATTGATCAATAGGGGCCGGGATACCCACGAAACCCCAAAATAGTTTAAATAATGCAGGAATATGCCATGAGATTCAATAGTTAAACTTTACATAATCGAAACATATAAACACAAACAGTTAATCAAAAGACGAAATCAAACATTTGGTTAGAACCTAGTTAAAGATCCCCAGCAGAGTCGCCATTTCTGTTTTGCGGAGAAATTTTAACTTTTTGAAAGAAGAGTCGCCACTAATTCAAAAAGGAATTAAGAAACCTTTTTATTTTACTTCAAATGATTCAAAACAGAAAAATCGTAATCGGTTGAAGTTAGAGATTCTAGATAAGCGGTTCCTATTAACATTTTAGGAAGGTGTTAGGCACCTAAAACGTCCGCTAACTTGCGGTTATCCGGACTGTTTGAAAACGTCTTTTGATTAACTACTAAAAAGATTAATTTGTTTAAAAGTGATTGATTTTTTAGAAAAAAGACTTGTGTAAGATAGATTTAGGCGACTTAGTAGGGATTTTAACTAAGTCTAAACAAAGCTAATAAACAAATAAACACATAAAAGGGAAGGGAGGAGAAAGTAAAGGATTTAGGCCATTGGGCCCAAATCAACGGGACCTGTCCTAGTCTAGTTGGGCTTCCGACCCGTTTCTCCTTTCACCTGTCCTATTTCTATGTTTTTGAGCCCTTTGGCTCGAGTTTTCGCTTCACCTGTGTTAAGTACAACTTTGGCTTCAAGGCTGAAATAAATGAATAATTAAATAAGTAAAATAAATAAAATAAGGGCGTTAATGCTTAAATAAATAAAACGACAAATTAGACTTTTGCATCTTTTTGCCGCTACAGATATGGGAATTTAACCCATTTTTCTTATTTTATCTTCTTGCGCCCATACGTCAAGTGACTGACTTCGAACTTGGTCTTTGGAATCGGCTAGAAGAAGTGGACCGGCCGCATTGGCCCTTGGAAATATGCAAAGGGAAAGAGTCCTTGTATGACTCGGACAATTTCCATGTAAAGAACAATAAATAATATTAACATATGATTGACTAAAGAAAGAGGAAAGAAATTAAAGGAAATTAATGTGGGTTTAATTAAAAATGGCAGCATACGGATCTTCAATAATCAATAAAGTAGGCAAATTCACAAAGGCTGGTATGCGACTAAACTAGGATAGAAAAATATATGAAGGTAGAGAATACGTGATTAACTAAAGAACTACATGACGCAGATCTTAACTAATCTGTTAGGACATTGTTTTC